>NW_004754906.1:292308-300255 GCF_000188695.1 Salpingoeca rosetta | reverse complement strand
GTGTGTGTGTGTGTGTGTGTCTGTGTCTGTGTCTGTGTGTCTGTAGTTGTGTGTCTGTCTGTCTGTCTGTAGTTGTATGTAGTTGTGTGTGACCGTGTCCCTCTCCATGAACACACACGCACACAAACAGAGTCCGCTTTCAACAGCCTGCCCCCTTTTGTATCCGGTACTTGCTCGCGTCTTCTCACCACCACCTTTTTTGCCCACACGTGCACATCAGGAGTTTAAGGCGGCAATCAAGCACATGATCCCAACTGGCCACAGCTTCAAGGGATTTCCATTTGAAATGCGAACACTAAACGCCGGCGAAGCGCTGCGTGAATGCATGTCGTCCTTTGTCGGACAAGACATCCTCGATGCCCACGGTCAGTGTGGTGGTGGTGGTGGTGGTGGTGGTGGTGGTGGTGGTGTATGTGTGTGTGTGTGTGTGTGTGTGTAATCTCGGTTTGCGGGAAGTCATCTCATGCATACACGTGCATCTGAATTCACACACACACACACACTCACTCACACACGCACACACGCACACACGCACACACGTGCAGGGGACCAAGTGTGGCATGCTGTGAGGTGTCGTGTGTACACATATCCTGAGAACGTGATTGTGGTTTGGATGATGCTTGCCTGTCGCTACCTCACTGTCTCGACCTAGAACGAGAGTATGACAGTATGCTTGTGTGCTTATGCGTGTGTGTGTATGTGTGTTATGAAGTGAGACACTTGTTGCTGCCACGGCTGTGCGCTTGCGTCGGTTCGTTGCGTGGCCTTTGTTTCCTATTTTGTACCTGCGGTGGTATGTACATAACCAGCCCCCCCCCCCTCTTTCTTGTTCGCCCACACACCAACTCCCACACCACAGTGCCGCTGCGCTTTCTTTGAGTAGTTTCAACGCTTCACTTGTCCGTGAGAAATGAACAGTCACGCGCAATGCAAGCAATCAGGTGGACGCACGCAATCAGGCAACTCGGCTAAGAAAAGGAGAGACAGCACCACCACACAAAACGCAGTGGGGAGCAACGGAGAACGTCCATGAATGTTTGCTCCTGATTCAGACGGGCCTCAACCTGCGCACAGCGTCACATTCCAATTGCAACTAAGTGCCATAATTTGCAACACGAAACAATGATTTCCAGACCCCCATGCCGCAGCACTACGGCACATACAGAACGCTGTGGAGTGGTTCCAGTTTCAGAGCTTCGCCAATACAGCACATATATCCATGATTCCCAAGCAGACACGTCATGAAAACGACACCCTGCCCACTCCTGCGTACACGCTGCACGAAATACGCTCTGTATTGCATTGTATTGTCAAGTGTAACGGGCGTTGCGACGACATGGTCGCCAACACCGTCAGTGGCTGCCCCTCGCTGACGTTTGGCAGTGTTCTCCAACCCAGTTGTGCTCACACCGACACCCGTTGTCATCAAGGGAGCATGTACCATGGCCGCTGCAGGGCACGCGTGAGAAAGGCAGCCAAATGCTGCGATACAACCCAACGTCCTCAAGCCAAGGCTTCTGTCTCCCGCTCCAGTGGAGGACGCTTGCACCATCAATCACATCTTGCTTGATGTCTGTCCTGTATCCCAGGCCATTGACGTTCCACTCGGCTGGCAGGTGCATCCAACGATTGTGCACAGCGAGCAGCAGCAGCGGCTGTGTTCCAAAGTCCCACAACCCGTTGTCTGCGTCGTTCACGTGCTCACGGTGCTGCTGCATCCACCACAGCACGTCCTCATCCACACGCTGCTGTTGCCAGCGGTGGGGCCAGAACACCATCACGCCAGCGTTGAAGGTTGGCTCGTCAACCATCATCGCCGCGCCGTCGCCGTAGTGCTGCTTGTACAAGTCACGCACGTGTGCGTTGAAAAACGACGCGTACGTTGGGAAAGCGCGTGGTACAGCAGCAACAACGGGGGCAGCCTGGTGCGCTGTTCTAGAGTCGATGTTGGATACACCAGCACCAGCATCAACATCAGCAGCTGCGTGATCAGTAGCGGCGGCAGCAGCAGCAGCAGCAGCAGCACCACCACCACCACCACCACCACCACCACCACCACCATCAGCAGCTGCGGTGGGCACCGTTGATGCTGCTTGCACGATGGCCCACAGGTTCGCGAGGTCCCCTTGCACGAGCGTGTCAGCGTCCAAATACAACACAGCCGTCTCGCTTGCGAACAAGGGCGGGATGAGAAAGCGGGCAAAGTTGGCGTCAGAGGCCAGGTTGCCTGCAATGCCACGGGATGTGCGCACGAGTGCAAGTGCACGAATGGAATTCCACAGCAAGGCCACATCTTCCACCTGCTGTTGCTGTTGCTGCTGTTGTTGTTGTTGCTGTGGTGGTGGTGGTGGTTGCTGCTGTGGTGGTGGTGGTGGTTGTTGTTGTTGCTGCTGTGGTGGTGGTGGTTGCTGCTGCTGTGGTGGTGGCTGCTGCTGTGGTGGTGGTGGTTGTTGTTGGAAAGTTGTGAGCTCACTCAAGTTGTGAACGCGAACGGCTCTTGTGCTGAGTTGGCGTTCATCGTCGTGTGTGGTGATGGGTGGCACCACCTCTGCCTGCAGGCCGCGGCACCTCAGATAGACTGCAAGCGCGTATGCATCGGCAACTGCCAGCACGTGGAAGATGAGACGGCCAGGAACAGCCGAGTGCCGCCGTGCAGAACTGACGCAAGGGTGCGTGTGTGTATGTATGTGGTTGAGAGAGCCGCGTGTGTATGTGTATGTGTGTGCATGTATGTGGGTGAGAGGGACTGTGTATGTGCGCGTGCGTGATGATGGGTTTGAATGACCCATCAAGGCACAGGCTCCATTGTGAAAGGCGCATGCATGCACGTTTTTCAGCAGCGTCACACAGGTTGTGTGCACGACTCACTTGATGACAGCCACAATGCCTGCATAATGCTCTGAATCTGCGGTCAGCACAATGGTGATGGCACGCGGCTTGCTCAATACCTGCTGCTGTTGCTGCTGCTGCTGTTGTTGTTGTTGTTGTTGTTGTTGTTGTTGTTGTTGTTGTTGTTGTTGTTGTTGTTGTTGTTGTTGTTGTTGTTGCTGGTGCTGTTGTTTAAGTTGTTGTTGTTGTTGTTTAAGTTGTTGTTGTTGTTGTTGTTGTTAGTTGTTGTTGTTGTTGTTGTTGTTGTGGTTGTTGTTGTTGTTGTTGTTGTTGTTGTTGTTGTTGTTGTTGTTGTTGTTGTTGTTGTTGTTGTTGTGGTGGTTGAACTGCCGCAGGTGCGTGCACTAAGCTTGATTGCGCCATTACCACTCCGTTCTTTTCAACACACTTCTGGTGACAAGGCAAGTGGACATGCATGTGTATGTGTGTGTTCAGCGTACGTGCCAATCACGTCATCAAACCTGCTCAGATACATCGCCGCCACCGTCATCACCGCAACAACCGCCAATGCAGACACAAGCACAGGTGCTCCCCTCCTACTACGACGGGCTGTACCTGCACAGTCCGTGGTTCGCGTGCATCCATTGCTGTGTCCTCGCCCGCGCTGACTTCCGTGAGTTCAAGGCTGTCATCATCGCATTCGCACTGATAGAGGCCTGGGCCCTTCTTCTGACAGCTTGCCCCAACGACACACCCCTGTAACGGACAAGCACGCGTTGTGTGTGGAGTTGCATGTGTTGAGAGTGTGTTGAGTGAGTGTGTAATATGTGTGCGTGTGTGTGTGTGTGCGTGCGTGCGTGCGTGTGTGCGTGCGTGCGTGTGCGTGTGCGTGTGTGTGTGTGTGTGTGTGTGTGTGTGCGGAGGGGGAGTACAGAGTGTGTCTCTTCCTTCGAGTGTATGGACAATCAACAGATTCGCTTCGCAAGTGCGTACATGTCGCACCTCGTCCGACAGTGTGCAGTAGTCAATGTCGAGCACATACAGCCCTGCATTGTCGTCCTCCGTGAATGCGTACCACTCGTCTGGTCGTGCTATCCGCTCCTTCAGCATCCCTGTATGTGTGTGTATGTGTGTGTGTGTGTGTTCGCGTGCGTTTGCGTGTGTTGACGTGTGCATGCGTGTGTTGAGATGTGCATGCGTGTGTTGACGTGTGTGTTCGTGTGTGTTTGTGTGTTGACGTGTGCATGCGTGTGATCATGCGCACACACGTTTATGTGCATTCCCGCACACACGTTCCATTTGCAAACACCCTTGCACGTTCTCACGCCAACAAGACCACAATCAGACCATTTGTGTTGAATCCGAGACAACGCGGAAGTGAGCGGCATGTGTCCATCAATCGCCGAACGTGTGCATCGCCATCCTGGTTCGCAAAAGGGAAAGGGTGATGTGGTGCACGCATGCAGGTTGAATGAAGTCCCTGATGACACACAACAACGCCACGCACACAACGCAAGACACCACACGCACACAAAGCAAGTTACCACACACATATGCAGACACACACTCAAAACAAAGACACACACAGCACAGACACACACACACAACACAGACACACACAGACACACTCACATCCACAAACATTCACTCCAACGCAAGACCCCAGCAGAAGGGAGACTGGCACACCTCCTGAATGGTGCGCTCCACCAGCAAAAGGTCGTGCAAGTTGGAATCCATATGGGGGAAGAACACAAACGGTGCATCCACTTCTGGGAACTTGGGCCTGTCGAGTCTGTCGAGTGCGTGCAACATGCCGTTCAAGCTGCTGCTCTCATGCAACACACGCGTGCACTGATACCCATCGCCTACAAATCTGCAGAAACGAGTCGGTTGACACGTAAGCTGGCGCATGTGCTGACATGACACTGAAGACGTACATGTGTGGTGCAATTGTACACGGGCGTGCAAGCCTCAACGCTTGACAGCATAGCACACGTGCATGCGCGGGTGTCAGTGGTTGTTACAACTGCTATTGCCTCACCCTTTGTTGCATGTACACGTGTACGACGCAAGGTCTTGTGGGTTGCACACCGCATCCTTGTGGCAGTGGTGAAGATCCAAGTCGCACACGTCGATGTTGGCTGCATGCAATTGACCAAAATGGACACACAGTCAGGGTGAGACAAAGCAGATACACACATACTGAAGCACGCTACACACATGTACACACATGCACACACGTACATATACGTATGTACATGAAGACACGCACACGTAAACACAGGACACGCTAAGTTTACCACGCGCACGCACACACACACACACACGCACACACACACATCACGCACCGGCAACGTAGAGGCCGTCTTTGATGCTCTCTGCGGCTTCAAACCGCTTCCAGTCATCTCGCGGACGCACGCGCTTCTTCAGCTCTCCCCTGGTGTTGAAGGCAACGCACTCTGACAACTGCAACGGCAACAGCAGGTGTGATAATGGGGTTGCTGAATGTCGCGTGGTGCTAGTGGTGGTGGTGGTGCTGGTGGTGGTGGAACTTGTGTGGTCATGTTTGTGGCCATGTAGACTGTGCTGGTCTGTGGAGTTATTGCACGCAGCAACACCTTAAGTCACTGGCAAGGTGCTCATCATCCCCAGCACCACGGTGGTCGACTGACCTCATTACAAAGCTGCTCCCACTCGTCCAATGTGCCAGAAGCGTAGCTGTAAGTGAACACACACACACACATCACAAGTACGCAAGCAATTGCGCGCACAACCACACACATACACACACGTACACACAGCACAGATACATGAGCGCAGGGCACCAAGCGATGAGCATTGCCTCAAGACAGCGTCCCGTGTTGGTGTTGCATCCATTGTCATAACACCCAACTGCGCATCACAGAACTGCGGTTGCTGCAGTGTGGGTATGGTGCAAACGCAATCCCGTGCTCACATCATCACTTCGTGGCCCGGTGAATCGACGCCAGAGAAGAACATGAAGGCCTTTGTGGGCGGTGACCTGAACGGGGGAAGCTCCCATGCAGTCATCATCCCTGACACCATGCAGCGAGCAGCATGGCGTTGACTCTAGGGTGACAATGAAACGCAAGCAGCATGCGCAGGTAGTGACACCACAACGACAACGAGAAGTACAATCTACGCGCACGCACACTGTACACACACGCACACGATGTGGCTGTTTCACATGGCTCACGTTGCATGTCTGTCTGTATCGCAGCGTGTGCTGCGTGGAATGTGACCTCCTGCTCTTGCGCCCACGCGTCGGCAATGCTGTGATATCGTGCAACGTGCGCTGCCCATGCTGTGGCCTGTGGTGGTGGTGGTGGTGGTGGTGGTGGTGGTGGTGGTGGTGGCGTGAACGCTGACTGGTGGTGAAAACGATGCTACAATGATGGCAGTAACGTGGAGGGGTGACACTGAACAAGGGTGACGTAAACAACACAGCAGCAGCAGCAGCAGCAGCAGCAGCAGCAGCCATATAATCTGTGGGACATCAACACACCCAGGGTGTTGTGTCGGTGTGCGTTGTGGTTTTCGGCGGATACTGCGTGCCTGCATCACCACCGTCATGTTCCTCTTGACGAAGCAGAGACAGCAACTGAACGATCACACGGCACGCAATGGAGGGCACGAGCGGTGTGAGGTCGTGGCACAGGACGAAAGCACAGCAGCAACGTGAAAGCAGCGTAGCGAATGCAGCGAATGCAGCGAATGCAGACCAAGCACGCTGATGTAAGCAGACATGACATGGTTCTTGTTGTGCAGGTGTTACCTTTGTCCATGTGTGTGGTTGCGCGCACCAGCTTGGCGCGTCGTCACCGACACCACCCGTCACAACCTGCGCACAGCCACTGAGAGCAGAGTGAGCTGAGAGCAGCAATAACAATGCAGTGTCTAATAACAACACAGTGTCTATGCCATATGGTTGAGCATCCTGCCACAGACGTGCACTGCGTGAAACACGTCACCTGTTGGAGTGCAGCCCTGTCCAGCACGCATCCCGCCCTGGCAAGCTCCCTTCCATAAACAAGAGCTGTTGCGACATCGTGCGGTGCCACCACATGCACACCAGAGGCCCTGCCCAAGCGAGTTCACGTGCACGTTGAGGGTGGTGTGTTGGGGATGTGTTGGGGCGGTTGCGCTGTCGTGAGTGTTTGTTGAGTGTGTGTGTGTGTGTGTGCGTGTGTGTGTGTGTGTTTGAGCGGGATAGCATATGTGAGAGGCGGTGCACGACTCAAAGGAGTGTTCGTCGTTGCTGGTGGTGTGCGCCGTACCCGCCGTGCACGATGAGGGAGAGACGCTGGGTAACGGTGGCTCGATCGACAAGCAGCACGTGGTGCATCTCTGAGGACAGCAAGGTCTGCATTGGGACGCCAGTGACAACGGGGGGTTGCTGGTGAACAATATCCATGATGTTGGATGAAGAGCAGGCATACAACACACGCACACTGATACAAACACACTTATACAAACGCTCACATACGAAAGCAAACACGAACCCACATACAAACGCACGCACAACCCCCAAACAAACACACACGCATACACACGCATACAGACGCACATACACGCAAAGAAACGTGCAGTCGTTTGCGATTACCAAGTCGCTGTTGTCGTGGACTTCATACACGCACGTGTACGTCATATTCTGCTGGCGTACGTCTGCGTGTTGAGCCATGCACTCGCACTCCCGCGCCGTGAGCCCAATGCCGACCCACGTACCGCTCCTTCATACACAAGTGGTAAGCATCGCAAACGTTCAGCGTGTTGTGAGCGGACCATGTGTGTGTTGCTGCAGCCCCAACACAGACACACACACGCGCGCGCGCGCACACACACACTCACTTGACTGTGTTGAGCGCCCTCGATCGCTCGTGGTGGTTGCACAGGTCCATGATCAGCAGCGGAATGCCGGCCTCGTGGAGTTGGCGCGCTTTTGCCTCGAGCTTCTCCCGCGAGGAGATGCCAGCCTGCAGTGGATACTGTGCAATCACAGCGACGGTTCGTCGTCTTCTTCCTCTTCCCTTCAGCGAGTGCGCGCGTTCCTGCTCAAGTAGGGCGAGGGCAACGTCCGCAGCTCCTCGCTCCAGGTCA
>NW_004754906.1:253465-271456 GCF_000188695.1 Salpingoeca rosetta | reverse complement strand
GCACTTGGTCGATGTGCTTCACAACCTCCTCGTCGGCATTGCCGTAGTACTTGCCGCGCTTGCGCGGCTGGTCGGATGACTCAGAATCCTGCCGGCGCCTCCGTGGTCGATCACGCTCCTGATCCCCGCGTCTATCTCCGCGATCATAGCGCAGGTTTCCGCGGCGATCGTATGGACGCCGGTCTTCGTCGCGCCTGAAATCGTCACGCCTGTACCGGTCATGGCGCCTGTAGTCGTCAGGACGTCGATGGTCATCCCGATGATGACTGGAGCGACGGTGTTCGTATCGACCGTGATAAGCACCTCGACTACCACTGTTGTGGCCAACACGAGGCCCAAGGCGTCCAGCCAGTCCAGGTGATGGAAGAAGAGGGGGCTTATGCCCGTCCTCATCTTTGTCGTCGTGCGGTTCCGCTCTATTCATGTTGGGTGACATGGTTCGCCCATTCGTTGGAATGTTTCGTTGTGTTGTGTGATGAAACAAGAATGAGGGTGCACAGCAACTACAAGACAACAGCACACGAACAATCATAAACAATTCCAAAGACGCTTGTACGGTTGGCATGTAGACATTACCAGCACCCTGTCAAAACAACCCACCCGTGCTTTGGATCAGCCATCATGCATGGAAGCGAGTGGTGGGCAGTCTTGGAAATGACGCTGGTTTTCGGATGACATGACGGATGGCTGGGCGAGTACAACAGCACAAACTGTAGTCAGTGTGTGTTTGGCCATGTGCTATATAAAGGTCACTGTCATTTTAAACGTCGTACGAGAACATTCAGGCAATTTGAAATGTAAAGCCTTCAATCGAGTCAACCAACAAACTTTGTTTCAGCCCATACAGCCCGCGCTTGAGGCGCAGGACCGTATTCGGCGAGAAGATGCCGTCGACGGCCGGTGGCTGGACGTAGATCTCGTGATCCACGGGCGGCGTTGAGGAACGCCGTGTTGACGTCCATCTGCTGGATGTCCATGCCACGCGCGACGGCCATGGCGAGCATGGTGCGGATGGCTGCGATGGTAGCCGTCGGGGCAAAGGTGTCCGTGTAGTTGACACCGTGGACCTGGGAGTAGCCTTTGGCAACCCAGCGCGCCTTGTACTTGATCACCTTGCCCTGGTCGTCACGCTTCCTCCGAAAGATGACCATGCTGCGGAGCAGCTTGTGGCCCTTGGGAAGGTCAGCGCGAGGCACGACGTCGTAGACGTCATTGGCCTGCATTGCCGCAAACTCGTCCAGGATGGCTTGGCGCCACTCCTCAGAGTCTGGCGAGGCAAGCGCCTCCTTGACGGTGGCTGGCTCAGCTGACGTGGCAACACTGCCAACAGCGATGTCTGGTAGATGACCACCCACTGCTGATGTCTTCTCCCCCGTACCAGCAGCGCTGGTGGCAACGTGACACGTGGTGGTTGAGCCACCAGAGGTGTCCTTGTCGCCGAGGGTCTCGGACACCAGCAGCTGGTCCCAGACGGAGCCGCCAAGGGCGCGTGGCTGGAGCTGCGGCTCCCCCGCACGTGGTGCAGTGGGAGCGCCGGTGGCACTGTCCTCGGTTGAACGCTGAGCGGTCTTATTGGCATGCGAAGCAGAGGCACCGCTGTTGTCCTGCTCTTGCTGCTGCTGAGAGGAGGCGACGTCCTTGTTCTTGATGGCGCTGGCACCGAAGCGAGCGTGGATGGTGTGGACAACGCGTCGCGTGTCCGGCATCCAGACGACGTGGGCCTGGTCCTCCTCGGCGAAGCCGACGTAGACGCCGACGCGTGAGCGTGGGTCAAGCTTGTGCCGCGTGCTGCTCTTCTCCACATGCACGTAGGCCGGCGAGCCGAAGACGCGCAACAGGCTGACGTCGAAGGGGTGCCCAGTCAGGGCCTCGAACGGTGACTTGTCCTTGAGGCTCCTGCGTGGCGCGATGTTGTGCAGCAGCGTGGCGTGCTGCACGGCGAAGCCCCAGAACGGCTTGTCCAGGTCCGCAGCAAACAGCATCGTGCGCGCCGTCTCAAAGAGGGTGCGGAAGGTGCGCTCCGCGGATCCGTTCTTGGCCTGCGAGTGCGGTGGCGAGAAGCGCTGCTTGATGTCGAAGGCCAGGCACAGGTCGGTGAAGTCCTGGCTCTTGAAGACGGCGTCGCTGTCCGTCTGCAGCGTGGCGCCTCGGAGCGCGTTGATGACGTGACGGTCCTTGCGCAGCTGCTCCAGGGCCGCACCGACGTCGTTCTTGTGCCGGATGAGAAACGTCCAGGCGAAACGCGTGCAGTCGTCGATGAAGGTCAGCGCGTAGCGTGCACCTCGCAGCGACGTCTCCTCCAGCGGACCGGCGATGTCGGCGTAGAGCAGCTGGCATGGCCCAGCGCTACGTGGAGCAGACTGCTTTGGGATGGAGGCGCGCGTGCTCTTGCCAAGCGCACATGGTCCACAGGTGACGATGTGCTTGGAAGAGGCCTGGGCGATCTGCTGCCGGATGGCGTCAACGGCCGCGCTGCTGCGATGGCCTAGCACGTCGTGTGCAGAGGCGTCCTCGTCAGCATCCTCGGCTTCCCCGTCGCTGCTGTGCACGAGCTCCCCCGCAAGCGCCGTGGCTTGTTGGGAGGTCGTGGTGCTGGCGTAGAGGAAGAGATGGCCGGTGTCCTTGGACGGCAGCAGAGGCACGCTCCATGTGGCAAACTGGATGCGGCTGTCGTCCGCAGCAATGACGACGGAAGCACCACGACGCGCGCGAGTCACCAGGTTCAGCGCCAGAAGGTTGTACTTGATATCGGGGACATGCAGCACGTTCTTGAGCGTGATGGTACCTGGAGCGCCGTCTGTGCCAGTCACGCGGAGCACGCAGTCGCCCTTGCCGATGACCGTGACGGTCTGGTTGTTGGCAACGGTGACGTGCTGCGTGACGGCGACGTAGTTGGTGAGGAGGGAGGCGTCGCTGGTGATGTGCGCCGTGGCACCGCTGTCAGCGAGCCACACCTGTGGTGGCACTGGTCCGATGGCGTGGCCCTCCTCCTCGCCCTCGGGCTGCAGCATGAGGGCATCGTGGTGGATGGCGAAGGTCTCCACGCGCTGAGGGCCGTGGCTGACGACGGCCGCCTTCTTGAATGGAGCTGCTCGTCCGTGCTGTGGGCGAGAGGATCCTGGCCGCTTGCCGTTGCCGTTGCCGTGGTTGCGAAGCGTAGCCAGGATCTGCCGCACGTCGATGACGTGGTAGCGCTTGGCCGCCTGCAGCTTGCGGCACTGCTGCGCGCAGTGGCCGCGGAAGTTGCAGAACGCGCAAGTCACGCGCTCTGCAGGTGGACAGCATGGTCCACCGCTCGTGTCGGAGGGCGACGTGCCAGCGTGCATCGGCGATGCAGCGAAGGAGCTGGGGCCTGGCCCACCGATGGCGAGCACAGGCGTGCGCTTCTTGGGACGATGCAGGCGGCGCTCTTCCTGGATGAGGTCCGCCGTCATCTTGGACAGCGATGGCGGCGGGTCCTCGCGCTCCATGAACCGCATCGCCACATCAAACTCCGCGGGGAGTTCGTTGCGGACGAGGGTGCGCAGGTCGTCCTCCGGGATGGACACGCCGGCAGCGAGGAGCTGCGAGTTTATGTCCGTGATGCGGGACATGAACGTGTCGACGGTGTCCGTGGGCAACCAGGTGGTCGAGGAGAGCTGCTGCCTGAGACGACTCACGTGGTCCTTGCCGCTGCGGATGTAGCGCTCGCGGAGGCGGCGCAGCGCAAGCACACCGGAGCGGCCACGGTTGTCGGTGATGGCCAGCCGCAGCGGGTGTCCCGTCAGGACGCCAAGGAGGAACGCGAAGATGGCTGCGTCAACCTGTGGATCACGGGGATCCATCAGACCAGAGGCTCGGGACGCCACCTGCGCTCCTCCGCTCGGAGTGGCGGAAGAAGGGAGAGAGGAAGAGGAGGAAGATGGCTGAGCGCCGTGGTCGTCGCCATCGCCCTCGTCGTCGTCATCGTCGTCGTGGTCCTCCGCGTCGTGGCGGGCGCCAGTGCGGCGAGGGCCGCGTTGAGCGCGGGAGCGAGTGCGGGGACCCGAAGCACCGTGGGTGCTTGGGCTCGGCGATGAGGCAGCTGCTGGAGCCTGCCTGTCTCCTTGGTGGTCAGCACCACCCTCGGCGATGATGCCAGCGTCGATGCCAGCGGCGATGAGCTTGGCCTCAACGGTGATGAAGAAGAGGTTGGCATCCTGCTCAGCGCCAGCGAAGACCTTGATGCCGTCCGCGCTGATGGTGCTGGGTCTCATAATCTGTTGTAAGTTCATGGTGGTGGTGCTGTTGTTGGAGACTTGTGTGTGTGTGTGCTGTGTGTGCTGTGTGTTGTGTGGGAGATTGTCTTGGCAAGAGAGAGTTGTGTGTGTTTACTTGAGTTGTGAAGCAAACAAGGATGTAGGATGAATGAACACTCCAACAGAAAGAAACAGAGCAGAAGACAAGAATTGTCGACAACGCAAAGTGGTGACGTGGCAGTGTTTGTTGAGAGTTGTGTGGTTATGTGGTGTGTTATGCAAGAGCATGTAACATCGAGCAACCACACAAGCTAAACACTGCACGTGCAACAGGTTGGAGGGAAATCACGTGAACATTCCAGAACACAAGAGAGGTGAATGCAAATTTGTGATGTCGTGAAGAAGGGAGGTCAATGATGACTCAGCAGACAGGACTTGCCTGTCAACAGTGACATCTACCGCACTTGTTGTGAGGCCAACCTCGGCGCGTTCCGCCTCGTGTACTTCAACACCAAGCTGGAAGAAATGGACCTTCCGGAAGCGGAGGGGATTGATGCTGTGTGCGACAAGATCATGCACGCTGGCCCGAATGGGGGGACCGACTTTGACATTGTCGTGGATCGCCTTGCCCGCGAAATCGACGGTGCGATGGAGGTTTCGACGGCCAAGCCAGACGAGCAGCACCAGCTGTATCTCGTCGTCATGACGGATGGAGTGGCCAGCATGCCGTCGGATGACCGATTTCAAGCTCTGTCCAGCGCGGTTGAGAAGTTCAACTCGGCATCCATGATTGGCAATGAAGTCAACATGTATGTTGCTGGCGTCGGCGCCACCCATGAAACGGAATTTCTCGCCCGTATGCAGAAGGTGTGTCACAGGCGTGTTGCCGGCGTTTCGGAGGTGTCGCTGCTGTGGGGAGCATCTCAGTTACTGGCGTGTGATTTGCCACCGCTGTCCTGTTGTCTGGCATGGAACAACGAATATTAAGACTGCGGTGCACGCACTCGTAACTCGCGTGCCTGATATATATATATGTATATATATATATCTCGCACACACACACGCACACACACACACACACACTTCCCCCCCACTCTCGCCCCCCTCTCTCACTTTTCAGTTGTATTCATGGCACCTCATGCCACTTTGCAGGTGGTTCCGCAAGAGAATTCGTTCTATCTGTTTGCACGCGAGCACGACGGCGTCACGTTGGATGTGAGTCTGCGCGAGGCGCTGCGCTCGTTGGAGGAGGACATCAAACGAAAGGCAAACAAGAGCAGGATGCGCTGCAACATCACGTTGCCAGATTCGCTGGAGCAGTTCCATGTCACGTTGCGTGAGGGCCAAGACGCGGCAGACTACAGCGGATCGTCCACGATGCTCTACGGCGAGCTGGTCCACACCATCCAGGCTGAGGACGAGGAGGTTGTGTGGCACACCCTGCGCACGAATCTGAACGCCACCACACTCACCGTGTTTGGTTATGCCGTGGACCATGTGTCCTTCGAGTTCACCGACGTGGAAACACTGCCCAAGACAGAAGCATTTGAGGCGCACCACACCGTCTACATGCAGGAGGTGAACTCGTGGACCAACCTCGTGGGCAGCACCGGCCTGCACAATGAGCGTGCAAAGAGCGGTTACGATGGCTTGGAGCAGCGCTACAACCGGCTCATGGCCGACTGCCAGGCCATCCTCGATGACATTGACAATGAGCTGCTTCCTCAGGATGACCGCGAGTATGTGGAACAACTTCACGACAAGGAACAGGAGTGCCACACGTGGGTTGTGCGTGTGCAAGAGAAAGGGCCTGACCGCGAAAGCTTGGCTGTTCTTCGTCAGATTACAACCAGTGTCGAAGGCCCGCTGGTTCGTCAGAAGACTCGCAGACGCCTTCGCATCGGTCAGTATAAGTTGTGTGCTGTGATCGTGATGGAGATCTGGGCGAGCGCATTTGTGGTGTGTGTGATATGCGTGTGATGTGCGTAACATGGTGTGCCGTGCGAGTGCCGTGGGTGTCAATAACTATTCCACATGCTGGGGTCGTCGCAGCGCCGTTTCCTCACATTCGACCTTTGTGTGCTGTGCGTCACGCCGCAGATACGCTGAAGCCGCGCATGAGCGCATCGGGAGAAGCGCTGCGCGGCATGTTTCAGTTTCCAAAGCTGCGCATGACACCAAAGCGCGCCATCTCCATGCGCCGTGATCCGCTTGCCCATGAGCCAGAAGCGTCATAGCAAATGAACGCCGGCTTGCTTTGCATGTGTGGTTTGCTGTCGTGTTTTTAATTCGATGCGTGATGCGTGCCTGTTACTGTGGGCATGTGAACTGCCGTTCTGAGTGGCTGAGTGGATTCCGGATCAAGGGATCATCTCGTCTTCTCTCAAAGTGGTTGCTTGCTCCTGGGCTCCTGGCCAGTTCCTCTTTGTCAGTTTGTTTGCTTTCTGTTCTTGGTTTTGATCGAGTGTGGTGTGCCGTTCGAGTGTTCTTGTTCTGGGTAAACCGAAGGAACGCAAACGCACCGTCTGTGGTGGAATGCTACAACAAGAGTCCCTTATCATGCAAAATCATCACAAACCTCAACCTTACATGGCCTCCATACCCAAGCGATGAAAAGGATGAAATGCTAGCCTCTTTTATTCCCGCTGTCCAACTGTCAAAGGATGAGGTCTTGAGGTCGTGGGGGGGGTGATTGGTACTGAGAGCCCGACAGAAAGGCAGACCAGCCACACGCGCGAGAGCAGGCGAGCGCGCTCTTCCGGGGGGGGGGGTTGTGGAAAGTCATACCAGCCAAATCGAGCAAGTCATCAGCGTCCAAGGAGAAGACTGATTTCAGTACCAATAGGACACTGAATTCAGTTTCAGCAGGAAGTTGTGTGGAGGAGCGACGAAGCGGCGTCAGGTTGGTTGTTGACTGGATGTGGTGCTGTGCTGAGGTTGTTTGTTGTGCACGGCTTGCTGGCTGAGGATCGCGAAGCAAACCCTTCCCTTTCGCCTTACCTTGCACCCTCCCTTTCTCTTGACTTTTGGGTTTCTTGTGTGTCAGCGTCGCGTTGTTGGCTTTCTCTCACATGCACGCACATCGCATGCACACACAAACACCGACACGAAGACACAGGCGCACATTTGGAACCACGCATCAGACAGCGTTGGCAAGCAAGAACTTGCTTCCAGACAGCACCATCATGCCATCTGAGAGCACGCCCCGGCCGCAAAGTGCGGTACAGCGACGCCTTTCTCTAATGTCTGCTCGCGGCAAGCGACTGGCACACCTCATCATCCAGAACAAGGAGGACATTCAGACACTTCGCACCTACCGTCCATATTTCACATACTGGGCTGTCTTTGTGCAGGTGTGTGTGCGTTTGTGTGTGTGCGTGTGTGTGCGTGTGCGTTTGTGTGTGTGCGTGTGTTTGTGTGTACGTGTGTGTGCGTGTGTGTGCGTTTGTGTGTGTGTGTGTGTGCTTTGTGTGTGCGTGTATGTACGTGTGCGTGCGTGTGTGCGTGCGTGTGTGCGTTTGTCATTTGGATGGGGAGAGGGGCGTCCGCAGACATAGTTAGAGACACACACACGGGTTGAGAGACACCCCCATATCATGACCTACCCTTACTTGCCGACTCACACTTTGCTCTCGTGTCACGCCCTCCACCCACGCCGACCATCACCACTACCACCGTTGCCATGCCCAGAGCCTGTGCTTGATCGTGGCGCTCTCCGTTTTCGATCGTGCACCCATCGATTACAGGACCAAAGAAGTGAGTGGGCAGGTGTATCGACCTGATGGCGTGCCCGTCTCCGTCACCAAGAACCTCACAGGCAACATCTTCATCGGCAAGTGACTTTCCCGGTGTCTCCACTACGCTCAATCACACATTCCTTTTCACAATGTTGCAACGGGTCCCTTCGTGAACCCAAACATGTATGCGCCCGTTTCACGCACGCATGAACACGTGTACACTTCTCTCATCACCACTGCCAACACCGCCACCATGACACGTGTACGTTTACAGGCCCCACGACAAGGCGGATCATTGGTATGGGCGGAGCGTACGGGCCGTGCATGCGCCGTGATGACGCCGTCAACAACTACGTGGATCACCAGCGTGCAAAGGATGACGACTTTGGCTGCTGCGTACGCGTTGGTGGCCAATACTGCTTCTCCACCACGGAACAGAAGTGCAGCGAGCTCGGTATGTGTGATTGTTGAGTGTGATTGTTGAGTGTGAGTGTGAGTGTGAGTTTGTGTGAGTGTGTGAGTGTGAGTGTGAGTGTGAGTTTGTGCATGTATGTATGTGTATTTATGTATGTGTTTGTATGTATGTGTGTTTATGTGTATGTATGTATGTGTGAGTGTGAATGTGCGTGTGAGAGTGTGAGAGTGTGATTGCGTGTCAGTGGTGGTGCTGCTCTTGCGTGTGTGTTCCCGTGTACATGTTCAACTCACCTTCGTCCGTCCACCATGCTCATCACTGCAATCCATTCACCGTCTGCTCCAGGTGGACAGCGCTTCTACAATGACACCGTGTGCCATGGCCAATACTGCTGCAACGGAGGCACATGGCCAGGTGTGTGTGTGCGTGCGTGTGTGTGTGTGTGCGGCTTTACCTTGATTGGCTGCATACATGCTCCAATGCGCAATCACGATTCACTGACACTTGCTCATTCACCCTCAACCCACATCTCTCACGCACTCACTCACTCACACTGTCTCATGTCCTTTGTCAGGGTGCTCACGTGTACCTGAGGAGAATCTTTCGTCGGATCCGAAAGACGACGTGTGTCGCTGTGAAGTGACAGCACGCCCGTGTTGCTATGGCGTCTTTGGCGAGTGCTCCATCAAGACGCAGGTGCACATCACGCACGCACTGAGCGCACTGCTATTGTTGTTTGCCCTTAGCCTTCCTTGATTCAAAGGCATCACACCCATCCTATGGCACGCAGTCTCATCTTATTTCACATCATAACCACACACACACACCCACACCCACACACACACACACACACACACACACACACACACACACACGCACACACACACCCACACGCACGCACGCACACACGCACACGCACGCACATACACACACACACACACACACACACACACACACACACGCACGCGCACACACACACACGCACGCACATGCACACACACACACACACACACACACACACACACACACACACACACACACACACACTCTCTCTCTCTCTCTCCCACCACGTCTGCAGAGCGAGTGCGATTTCTTGGACGGGTACTTCCACAGCGAGGCCGTGTCGTGTCGGGAGGTCGACTGCCTCAACTCCATCTGCCAGCTGGGCAAGTTTGCCAACAAGTACATCCCCGACCAGTGGTACCGGCTGATCCTGGCGCCGTTTGTGCCTGTCGGTGCCGTGCACCACCTCGTCTTCCTCCTTGCACAACTCTCCCTCGGCGTCCCGCTCGAACGCGTGCGTCAACGGTTTTGTGTGTGTGTGTGTGTGTGTGTTTGAGTGTGTGTGTGTGTGTGTGTGTTTGAGTGTGTGTGTGTGTGTGTGTGTGTGTGTGTGTGTGTGTGTGTGTGTGTGTGTGTGTGTGTGTGTGTGTGTGTGTGTGTGTGTGTGTGTGTGCAGCTGCACTGGCTTTCTGTGTTGTTGTGAACTTCTTTCTCTCTCAATCTCATCTCCCTGCACGTTCGTACGTTGGCCTGTGTTACTCACACACACCCTCCTCTCCTTCTCCTTCCCAACAAACATCAGGCGATTGGCTGGACGCGTCTTGCCCTCATCTACCTCGTGTCGGCCATTGGCGGATATACCATTGCAATCATCCTCGCACCATACCAGGTGTGTGTTTGTGTTTGTGTGTGTGTGTTTGTGTGTTTGTGTGTTTGTGCGTGTGCGTGTGCGTGTGTGTGTGTGTGCGTATGTGTGTTTGTTTGTGTGCATGTGCGTGCGTGCGTGTGTGTGTGCATGTGTGCGTGTGTGTAATCGCGTTCGTGCACAGCCCAACGCCATCCTCTCCCAATATTGTTGTTCACCAACCAACCAACCATCACCCATCCCCACCCTGTGCAGGTGAAAGCGGGCCCGTCTCCTGGCGTGTACGGCCTCCTCGCGTGCTTGCTGCTCCAGCTGTTTGAATCCTGGAAGGTGCGTCCACGCGAGTTGTCTCCCCTGCGTGTTGTTTGTTGTTGTGTTGTTGTGTTGGATGGTGGCACGCTGCACACATCACGTGCATGTATATCCACGGCGTTTTCGTTTCCATCAATCTGACGCCTCCCCATCTTCAACCTCTCCGCTCGACGTCACCGTACACCATCACCCACCCACACCCACACCCACACCCACACCCACACCCACACCCACACACCCACACCCACACACACACACACACACACACACACACACACACTCTCTCTCTCTCTCTCTCTCTCTCTCCCTCTCTCATTCATCACACAATCACACACCATCACACACGTACAGCAAGTTGTGAGTCCCGGGAGAGAGCTGTTCAAGCTGCTGCTGCTGACCACGTGTGCATTCATCTTCGGGCTGCTGCCCTTTGTCGACAACTTCTCCCAGCTCGCCGGCTTTGTCTTTGGCATCGCAGCGTACGTGTGCTCTTCAAGATGGCGTGCATGCAAGCATGCTTGCGCGTGTTTTTCGATCATACGCACGCACGAACACCGCCCACACTGTGTATGGTCAGCCCCCACTCGCTTCGATCACTCTGCATCTCCCCCGCCTCAACTCACGAGAGCATCACCACCACCACCATTGCCACCCACAATGCAACAGGAGCTTTGCGTTTCTGCCGTGGCAGTCGTTCACGTCCAAGTCGTTTTATCGCGCGCGCAAACGCATCGCCACCATCATTGGACTCGGCGCTGTCGTCGCCATGGTGCGCTGGCTGCTGTTGTCCTGTTGTGAGAGGGGCAGGCAAAGGGGGGACAAGGGGAGCGGGGTTGGTGGAGTTTCACGCAATCACTTGCTCATCTGTTGAAACCCACACGAAACACACACATGCAACACAATTAGTTTGCGCTTGCGATACCAATGTTGTTTACGGGACAGACGGCAGACTGCCCGCAGTGCTGGCGGTTCAACTGCTACGACTTTATCAAGAACTTCTGCCAGGAGTCGCAGCAGCGCGTCGAGTCGGAATACCTCTAGCACGTGGTGTGTGTGTGTGTGTGAGCTTCTGTGGGCGTGTGTGAGCTTCTGTGTGCGTGGGCTTTATGCTCAGCACTGCTGATGCCCTGTTCACGAGTTTGCTTGCTGTAGTTGTCTGTTGATCCACATGCAGTTCCTGCATGTTTGCGTTTGATTTTGACCATCTGGTTTGGAGGCTGGAACCTCTCTCTGTCTCTTGACGTGGTTGCGACCTTGCTTGAGGTGTTGGTTCATTCGTTCATCCGTCACGAAACCGTTAAGTTCTCGTTCATCGTTTTTCAACCCCTGTTGTTCATTTCGGGCAAAGGAATGCCCAACATTAAACGACCCACGTGCGACCCACGTGCAACCACAATCAGCTGCTGCTGCTGCTTATGGCAAGGAAAAGGAAGGAAGCAACCGAGGAAGTGCAAGTAAGCGAAAGGGAATCAGGGAAGGAGGCACGCAAACAGGCAAAGCAAGCAAGAAAGGAAACAAGGACAGGAAAGATGAACAAAGGTCGGCGAGCGCTGATCGCAAAGTGGCGCAGATGCACAGGCTGCGATTGAAACAGAGTGGAGGAACAAATCAGGGCACACGTGCCGAGGGGCCGCGGTACATTGCAAGACCATTAAAGGCAGAAAGAGCAATTAAGAGCACACACACACACACACACACACACACACACACACACACACACACACACACACACACACACACACACACACACACACACACACACACACACACACACACACACACACACACACACACACACACACGCGCGCGCGCGCGCGCACGCACACACACAGACACACACAAAGACACGCACAGACACAGACACAGACACAGACACAGACACAGACACAGACACAGACACAGACACAGACACAGACACAGACACAGACACAGACACAGACACAGACACACACACACACGCACAGCATTGTCGTCACCGTTGTGCTGGGGGCCACTCAAAGTCGATGCAGACACCAAAGTGGTCGCTGATGAAGCCATTGGGCTTGCGCTGCGTGCCCAGGAGTTGAAACTCCAGCGTCTTCAGGCCCTTGACAAAGCAGCGGTCGTACCGCGCGTGCGGACGCGACTGCCACCTGCTTGTGTCGAGCGTGTCGTTGACGCGCGTGTCCCACGTCCAACGGGCTGCTGGTGGACTGCCCGCCATCAGCCAGGCGTCGTCAATCCCAGACTGCGGGTGCGACGTGAGGTACGCGTCGAGGGTGCGCCTTGCCTCGGGATCGCGCAGGTTGGTGTCGCCAATGACGATGCCAACAGCGTGGCGGTCAAGGGCCTGCAGGCACTCCGTAAACTGCTGGCAGCGCTGCTGGGAGTACTCCTTGCAGCTCTCGAGGTGGACGTTGCCGATCCATAGGCGCCGCATCGTTCTGTCGCAGCGCACGTCCAAGGTGTTGAGGTCACGCATCATGTTCGTGTTGTGGAAGGGCGTGCGGCGGTGGGACATGAGCGACAGCCGCCCGCGCCGGATAAACGACATGGTGAAGTAGGGTGGCGCGCGTGTCGGGTTTGTGTCCATATCGTACATGCCGACGCCGCCTCCAGCGGCAGCAAACATGAAGGCGAGCATGGGGTTGGCGGCGGCAGCCATGCGCGGCTGGTCGTGACAGGCGATAAACCCGAGCGACTGCATAACCAGCAGGAGGTGATCGTAGTAGGTGGGCTCCACCTCCTGCAGCAGGACGACGTCTGGCTCGACGGACCGCAGCTCGTCGCACATGTGGATGTATGTGCGCGGCAGCCGGCTGGGCCGGTCCGTGAGGCCGTTGATGTTCCACGACACAACGCGCAGCACGCCTGGGCCAGCCCTGTTGGCGCCAGGGGCGCTGTCGCCGCTTTGCTGCTGTGCGATTGAAGACGAAGAGGAAGCAGAAGCATGCGAGGAGGAAGAGGGAAGTGAGGAGGATGGCAGGGCGGAAGGGCGAGACTGCGCTGCGCCCGTCTCTCTCTTGATAGAGACAGTAGAGGTCGACGAGGAAGACGTGGATGAAGCAGACGCCGCTGTTGACGTTGCAGGAGGCCGTCTGCTGGCGCTGGTTGTGGTGCGCCTTGCCCTTGCGGATCGGGCCAAGTGCGGGCTGCTGGGGCACCCAACGCTCTCCTCAATCTTCGGGCGCTTCATTGACTGCTTTGCTTCGTCCTCCTCCTCATCCTTGACAATGATGGTACCGTCTGCGTTGCAGTTGACGCTGCCACTGTCGTCATCATCATCGTCATCATCAATGACAACGACCTCACCACCATTCTTGTTCGCACCACCAGCCTTACCATCATCACCATCCCCATCGCCATCACCATCGCCATCACCCTCACCATCACCATCGTTGTCGTCGTCATCATTGTCCCCGAGGAGAGATGCGGCAGCATCTGCGATCTCCGCCTGCTCTTCGGGGCTGAGCAATGCCAGAGACGACGGCTTGGACGAGGCACCTCGGCCCTTGTGCTGTCTCCGACTTGCCGCTGTGCCACGAACGGTGCTCGCGGTTGTGGTGCTCGCGGTTGTGGTGCTCGCGCTCGTGGTGCTCGTGGTGGTTGTTGACATTGTCCTTGATGCTGTCCGTGCCGTTGCTGTGGTCGTTGGCTCCTGCTTCACGCCAAAGTGTAGGTGTTGGCGCCGCCGCCGCGCAGCCGTCGAGCGTACCAGGCTCGCCATCACAGGGTGGGGTGGCGCGTCCTTGGTGTCGTCATCACTGCTCCTGCTGCTCCTGCGTTTCATCTTCGTCGTCAGCGTTGTTCGCTTGCTTGCTTGTTTTGCGGAATGTTGCGGATTGCTGTGGAGACGGCAGGAAGGACTGCAGCACCCAGCAGTGTGAGCTGTTTGCTGCCGTCGCTGCGTGCCCACCTCAGTGCGTTCAGTGAGTGAGTGAGTGTGTGTGTGTGTGTTAGTGAGTGAGTGTGTGTGTGTGTGAGTGAGTGTGTGTGAGCGAGTGAGTGAGTGTGTGTGTGTGTGTGTGTGAGTGTGTGTGTGAGCGAGTGAGTGTGTGTGTGTGTGTGTGAGTGTGTGAGCGAGTGAGTGTGTGTGTGTGTGCGTGAGTGAGTGAGTGAGTGTGTGTGTTTATGTTCATGTGCGCCTTTGGTTTCTACGTGCCAATGTGCTCGCTCAGCCGTTCCCTCCCCCCCCCTTCTTAATACATCGCAGAATGTGCTCGGGAGCTGTTGCGGGTGGCAGACTATGACATGGCGGTGACCTTTGTGAGCGCAGAGCGCATGCGGGAAATCAACCAGCAATACAGGGGCGTCGGCGCATCCACAGACGTCCTCTCCTTCCCCTTTCACGAGGTGTGTGTGTGTGTGTGTGTGTGTGTGTGTGTGTGTGTGTGTGTGTGTGTGTGTGTGTGTGTGTGTGTGCGTTGATGCACAACTGGGAGAGACCGAGTTGCAACCCTCAACAGCATCCCATGCCGGCTTTCAACTGCAGGTAACGACACCTGGCACGTTGCCGCCGGTTGAGTTTGAGGACGAGAAGGACTTGGGCGACATCTTCCTCTCCCTGGACACCATCCAAGCGCAGCAAACCTCCCACCTCACTCTCCAAGATGAACTCAAGGTGCGAGTGTGCGTGCATGTGTGTGCACGTATTTGTGATTGTGTGTGTGTGTGTGTGTGTGTGTACTGTGTGCACGTATTTGTGATTGTGCGTGCATGTGTGTTTGCACCGTGTCACTGTGTTGCTGACCCCGCCTCTCCCTCCCCCGCACCCGCCTCCCCCTCTCCCTCACCCGACGCTCCCTCGCACGTGCTCTACTCTCGTGCAGGTGGTGGCGACACATGGGCTATGTCATTTATTGGGCTACGATCACGACACGCAAGCCAACGCAACCAAGGTGCAGTTTGCAGATGAAAGGGAAGGGGGGGGGGGCGGGAATGTACAAGCGAGCAAGTGCAAGCGAGCGAGCAAGTGCAAGCAAGCGAGCAAGCGAGCGAGTCGGCAAGCAAGTTGAATGCACCAACCAACACACACAACACACACAACACACACACACACACACTTTCTCTCACGTACAAACACACCACCACGTAACAGATGGCGGAGAAAGAGCGGGAAATCTTGGAGCGGTGTAGCGATATCGATGCACGGGCATCCATGGTTGACGTCGCAATAAGAAGAAGAGCAAGTGGCGACGGCGACGCCAAGCGATAGGGCAAACAAGGAAAACCCAGTTGTAACAATGGGACCGCATGGCATGCGTAGCGTTGTCTCAATACCATACAAGTAATAACACCACCCCTCGCTATCCCACCGCAATCAAGCCACAACACACGTACATACGTACACAGACACAGACACACACACAGACACACACACACGTACATACGTACACAGACACACACAGACACACACACAGACACACACAGACACACACACGCACCAGGTGGTTTGCTTAGTGTTGATTGGCGTCATTGTTGTGGGCAAAAGGGTGGTCAAAGGCGCCGTTGCAGTGGGGCGTGTTGTAGCGCGAGTTCATGAGCGGCTGGTACTCGACCCAGGCGTACACGGCGACGCCGAGCAGTGCCAGCATGGCCAGGATACCGAGCACCTGTGCCCACGACCACGCAGGCTTCTTCTTCAATTGTCGCTTGGCCTTGCTCTTCTTGGCCTGGCTCTGTGCTGGGGCGCCAGCACTGGCGGCAGCCGCCTGCGAGGTGAACACGAGGAGGAGGTTGTGGATGACGAGGAGCAGCACGCCAATGACCTCGCGGCCCTCCTCCAGCTCCAGCACGTGCCAGAACCACTGCGCGAGCCCAGTTGCGGTGAGCAGAGGTGGCAGCCGTGCAACCGCGCCGTCCTCGTCCTTCTCCAGTACTAGCAGCACGTCGTTGGCCAACACCGCCGTGACCATGCTTGACAGCACTAGGCTTGCGAGCGAGAGGAGCCTGCCGAGGGCGGCGGCGGTGCTCCCCGTTGCTTCGGCGGCGGTTGCTGCCCACACCAGCGCCGTCACGCTGCCGCACACGACGTAGAAGGTGACCCAGCGTTCCGGGTCCGGGTCGTTCACCTGCGCCCAGCCGCATGCCGCGAAGAAGCCTGCACTCAGCACGGCGTACACCCACGCCACAGCGCTCTCCCCTCGCTTCATCTTCTCCCTCGTCTCGCCTCTCTGGCTGGTTGATCCGCGTCGTCGCTGTCTCAGTCTCGAGTGAGCGTCGTCGCTGTTGTTGTTTGCGTTGTATGATCAGCCACAATATCGTCGAACGCAATCGCAAAAAAACAACAACAACAACAAGGCCTTCAACCTGGTACCTTAAAAAAACAACACATCACATGCAAGTTTGAGCGCGACGGCGACAGGCAGAAACAGGTTTTTCGTTTGTTTTGTTTGGTGTTTTTGTGCGGGAAGTTCACTGCCAGCCTGGGGGAATTACGGAGGACGATCATTTTTGGCAGCCAGTCAGTGAGCACATCAAACAACAACAGCACCGACGACAACCTGTCTCATCGTGCTCGTGCCTCGTCCACCGATCTTTGCCTGCTTTTTTGCTTTTGTTTTGTTGTGCCTGCTTTCTTCTTGGAGTCGCCCACACGCGCCCTTTGGCGGGGTTGTCCACGGTTTGCATCGCTTGCGCCATTTACCTGTGCCTTGTTGACTGGCATCGACGACTACGACGACGACGATGGCTCGCACGCGACAAAGTACCGCGCGCGTGTGCGTGTGTGTGCGTGTGTGTGTGTGTGTAGGCTTGTGTGTGTGTGTGTACTGAGACTGCATGATTCCCTTCTTGTGCATTTTAGTTAATCGATCCCACTCACTCACGCTCACACTCACACTCACACATGTTCTCACGCTCCCACTCACACACACTCACACACACTCACTCACACTCACACACACACACACACTCAATTCGACTGATCCCGTGCATTGCAGCAGCCCGCAAGTCGGGCTTTGGTACGTTGTCCTCAATGCACGATGACATCTCTCGTACCTGTACCTGCGTCTACATACATGCACACCCACACACACACACACACCCACATGCACAAACGAACGCACAAACGAACGCACAAACGAACGCACAAACGAACGCACACATTGACACACTCACACTCACATTGACACAAACACGCACCCTTTGCAGGCGGTGGAAAGGCCCCTGGCCACCTGCCGGCGCAAGGCGTGCAGGTGGAGGCTGGAAGAACCGTGGAAACGGACGCCACTGGCCTGCACCTGCCTGAGGCTTACACGGTCCAAATGTCCACGGACGACGTCGAACGAGAGCAGTGAGCCGCATGTGTCGCGTGTGCATTTCGTAGCCAAACCCACAATGCTGCCAGTGTCCCACAACAACACCAACGGCACAGGTCCCACCTCAAACACACACACACACGCACAAAATAGGTTTTTTGAGCGCGATGACGATGACGACATGTCGTATTCCCGCCCAAGTTTGCCCTCCACCTTTTCCTGGGACTTTCGCGGCGCAGACTTGCCGATGCTCTCCGACGTAAGAAAGAGCACTGTACAGTTTGACCTGTGCAAGAGACACACGTGTACATGTGCGACACACGCAAGAGTACACTGTGCAAGACACACACACACACACATACACACACACATACACGACACACACGCACACATACGCACACACGTACGCACACACACACACACA
>NW_004754906.1:217312-253004 GCF_000188695.1 Salpingoeca rosetta | reverse complement strand
AAAAAAAGAATAAAGACAAAAAGAAATAAGACACTAATCAAATAACATATTCCTAGTTAAGTGGACCAGCCACACGGAGCGAAGTATACATATGCTTGTGCTTCCCGGCTTCTTATTTTTCCTAATCCAATACACAACCATAAAAAAAAAAAAAAAAAAAAAAAAATATAAAAAATACAATAAAAAAAAAAAACAATACACGTCTATTCTCATCATATTACCACTCTCCCAGATTGGCAAAAAAAAATCAAAAAATCAAAAGTCAAAAAAAATGTAGTTTCCTCCCCCCCCCCCCCCCACACCACACCACCGCAACACCCCCATCCCCTTGCATCAGGGCAAAGTGGAGCTGGTGAACGAAGTTGGTCAGGTGGACAAGAGCACGCAGCGCGACCACGAGGACCGCACCATCCCCTTCCACAAGTGGTTCTCCCTCGCCCTCGTCGTGTCCTCCCAGCACGTGGGCGTGTTTCTGAACGCCAAGCCGCTTGCTGCGTTTTCCATCGGGCAGCGCAAAACGCGCAAGAGCGAGAAGAAGACCAACGAAGAGCAAGGGGACGGCGATGGTGATGCTAACAGCGACAACGAGGATGGCACAGCTGGGGACCACACCACCACCAAAGACAACAACGCTGACGACGATGACGGCAACGTGACTGTCATCGACCTTGATGCAGATCAATCATCATCCCACCACCGCCACCAGCAGCAGCAACAGCAGCAGCAACAACAGCAGCAACAACAACAGCAACAGCAGCAACGCGGCTTCTCTGGTCCCCGCCGCAACATGCGCTTTGACAAACAGCGAGGCAGCAGTGGGCTGCCGTTTTGGCGACCCACGTCCCCCGCGTCATCCTCGTTTGATGTGACGCCGGACCTGGAGTACCTGCCGAGCGTGGCCCTCTTCCCGGCGCGGCTGCGCCTGCGTGGCGACGCAGACGCACGCGTGCTGGTGCGGCACGTTGGCTTCTTCAACACGGCGCTGGACCCAGCCTCGCTCAAGAGCACCGCCACAGGCGTGTACTCGGAGTACATGCACAACGTGCAGAAGGAGGAGCAGCGCATGTTTGCCTCGCTGACGCTGAGCGCGTTCTACCGCTCGCCGCCGCCCATCTGGAAGCACCCCACCTTCGTGGCCGAGTTTGGCGACATGCACGTGGCCCCGACCCACCCGCAGATTGGCGGCGCCCTGGTGCAGAGCACGCTGCCCGTGCTGGCCATGGCCCTCAGCGTCACCACGCAGGGCACCGACAACGACTGGCTCACCACCTTTGACAGCACGCAGCGCGCGCACCTGCACGAGATCACGGCCGTGCTGCAGCGCGCCGTGCCGCTGTGGCGCCGCTTCCCCTTCAACGCGCAGTTTTACGCCCGTTACATGCGCTCCCTCTTCAAGCCCGCGCTGGAGTCCCTGTCCGTGGGGCAGACGTGCATGCTGCCCATTGGCCGCTCTGAGCACGGTAGCATGCTGCTGGTGGAGCGCACGTCCGTGGCCACTGCACGCGTCGTCGCCATCGACACGGGCTCCGAGGCCGCCACCAAGTTTCTGCAGACGCGGGTGGAGCTTGCCTCCGGGCTGCCGCGCGTCACCTACCGCATCGCCTTTGTTGTGCCGGAGGTGGCCTTTGAGCGCATCACCAACGACGGGTTCTGGGCCGTCGCCTACGCCGCCCGCAACTTGCAGCGCACGCACGACGTGCTGGTGGAGTTCTTGGCCAACGCCCCGCCAGACACCATCCTGCAGCAGACGCAGGACGACGCGTGCATCGACTACCACCGCCTTGCCGCATCGCCTTTCGCCTTCCACCAGGGGTTCCGCGCCGCGCTGCACTACATGATGCGGCGGCAGGGATTCACCCACCAGCAGTGCGACTTTGTGAACCTGCGCCTGCGCCACACGCTGCTCACGTACGCCCGCAACGATCTGGCGCACGTGCGCAAGCTGGACGCCTCCGACCGCACCATGCTTGCGCTTGCCTGCAGGCAATACGCCAGCGCCGCCGTCCAGCTCTCCCGCGCCAACACCGTCTCCCTGGCGCAGCTGGACGCCGTGCGCGAGTTTGTGTTTGCGCTCGATGCGGCCGCAGACAAGCTGCCGCTGCGCTTTGCCAAGGAGAGCGGGCCGCCCCCGCCCTGCACCATGCAGTCTGCACCGGACGCGCAGCGCCACCGCTACGACGCCTTCCCGCTCTCGGGCCACCTGGTTCGGCAGGAGGACACGGACGGGTACGCGGGCCAGCCCGTGCCGCCCGTGGCGTACGTGCCGCTGGACTTTACGCAGGTCCCGCAGAAGGTGCTGTGCTACGACGACGCGCTGGCCGCCATCCGCCACTGCGACAAGCTGTGCATGCTCACCATCAACCAGGCCAAGTTTGTCAAGCACCGCGCCAACCTGGTCCTGGCGCTGGTCACCCACACCTTCTGCCAGGTGCTGCCCATGCCCAAGTCCCAGCGCGCGCCCGACCACGCCGCCTGCTTCTGGCAGGGCCTGCGCATGCGCTTTGAGCGGCAGCTGGACCTCATGATCATGCTGCACCGCATCATGCTCGCCTTCTCCAACGCCCTCTGGTGCCACCGCAACAGCGCGGGCGAGCCCGCCATCGACCTGGCCCTGTGCGTGCCCGTGTGCATCGCCGCCGTGGCGGACGCCGTGATGAAGAAGCGCGCCACAGACCTCCCCTCCGAGGCGTGCCTGCACCTCATGGGCGAGTCCCTGCACGGGCGCCGCATCTGCCGCGGGTACGGCCTGGGCCTGCACATGCTGCCGCGCCAGCTGCAGAACGTGCCCGTCACGCACCCGGAGCTCAACGTGGCCCGCACCAACGCCATGGACTACTTCCAGGGCCTGCCTGGCCCCGCCATCTTCCGCTTCGAGCAGGGGCCCCCGCCCGGCAACATGTGCGACAAGTACACGCTGCGCTACCTGCGCACGCTGTGCCAGGAGATTGGCCTGCAGGGGCCCTTTGAGCAGCACCTGAACGACGGCACGGTGCTGCTGCACAACTTCCCCGAGCTGCGCTGCTACCGCGACATCTGCTACCTCATGAAGATGCACCAGCTCAAGGAGTCGTACGCCAACGCGCTCAACCCGCTCGAGGCGCGCCTCGCCTTTGTCTGGAACAACGGCGCGTACCAGGTGACCATGATGGGCAACGGCATCAGCCTCGTCGGGGCGCCCGCCACCCGCCGCACCTCCGTCGCCCCGCACCTTACGAACCAGCCCCTGTCCACGGAGGACGACGTGCTGCACGAGCCAAAGCTGCCCACCTTTGACGACGCGCTCTCGCAGGAGGACAGCGAGCTGCTGCTGTCCTACCTCACCGTGCCCTACATGCGCATTCCGCTCCTGCTCTCCTTCTTCAGCAGCGACGACCGCGTGCAGGCCCTGCAGTGCAACCAGCTGCGCCAGGTGCTGGAGGAGGTGCTGTTTGAGCCGCTGCGGTTTGCGCGCCAGCACACCTCGCGCGCCCCCACGCACGTGCCCACGGCGGACCGTGAGCTGCTGGCCACGCCTTATGGGATCCTCGTCAACGAGCTCAGCCGCTCCCCGGAGACAACCATGTCGTGCTGCATTGCGCTCCTGCGCCAGGCCCTCAACCTGGACACGGGCGACCCCAAGCAGTCCACCACACCCATCATCCTCTTTGTCACGCGGCTGGCGGCGCGCGTGGACAACTACGCCGCCCTGCTCATCGACATTGCCAAAGGCGCCCACGAGAACTACACGCACCACACGGTGCTGCGCGACGTCACCCTGTCGCCAGAGGCCCTGGCCACGCTGCAGACGCTGCTGTCGCAGCTGCGGCTGGAGCTGCGACGCGGCGCCTACAACGTCATCAACCACTGGATCGAGCGCTTCACGCGCCAGATTCTGGAGCTCAAGGACCAGTCGCAGCTGGACGAGCTCAGCTCCCTGCTGGCCAACTTTTACGCCCACCTGCTGCTGGTCTTCCGCAACGTCAAGTTCGCGGAGCTGACGGAGGACGTGGCCAGCCTCCTCGTGTCTGGCTTCCTCTTCCTCAACAAGCGCCAGAACTTCACCACCCTGAGCATGCCTTCCGTGGACATGTTTGAGTGCCTGCAGGCAGTGCGCCACCGCCTCGTGCGCTGGGCCAACAGCACCACCGCACGCCGGCTCTCCCTTGTCTGTGAGGCCTCCGTGCGCGTTGTGTCCAGCAGCGGCCAGCGCCGCCTCAAGGCCCACCGCCAGCACGCCAACAAAAATAACAACAACAACAACAAAAACAACAACAACAGCAACAAGGCTGCCACCACTGCCTCTGCTGCAAACGCTCCTGCTGGAGCCGATGGGAATACTGAAGGGGCAGCAGATGGCACCGAGCAGAAGCTGATGGCCTGCTGGGCCTATGTTGCGGGCAAGACGTCGTGTGGCCGCTTCACCACCTCGCCGACGCGCCGGCTCCCCATTGAGCCGGCAACCCACGCTGAACACGCTGGTGGCGCCACAGCAAGTGGCGCAATCGCATCAGCAGCAACCACAGCAGACACAACCACAACCACTGCAGAGACAACAGCAACAGCAGCAACCACAGCACACGCTGCTGACGCCGCCGATTCTGTTGACGATGATGATGATGATGCGGTGGTGGACACGCTGCCCGACCGCAACTTGCCGATTGAGCTGGACATGCAGATTATGCAGCTGACGGTGAACAAGTCGCACCTCATGGCGCTGCCCGCAGAGTTTCTGAACCAGCCGGAGGTGGTGGACGTGTTTGGACACCAGCCAAACTTCCAGTGCACCACGGTGGAGGAGGCGACGAACCGCGTGTGGGTGCGGCTGATTGGCCGCAACCACGACATCCAGCTGTGGCGCACGACGGACGACCGGCCCTGGTTCACAGAGGCTGACCGCGAGTACATCCCGCACGCGCTGCAGGAGCACGAGCAGTGGATGGCGGAGCTGTTTGAGCCCCTGCGCTTTGCCGCCTTCTACAACCCGTTTATGCCCATCCCCATCATGATGGACGAGACGACGCACACGCGCGCCAACCTCGCGCGCCTGATTGTGCTGCACCCGTGCACCATGCTGCCCACGCACGAGGTGTGGCTGCTGCGCGGACAGCAGGCCATCCACGTGTACCGCCTCCTCAGCTTTGGGCGCCGCTTCTACCGCACGCTCGTCTTCACCACCGACGCGCGCATGTCGTACCTGCACCTGCAGCCCAGCTTGTCCGACCGCAACCAGCCCTGGCCGGAGTGGGCGCGCTTTGCTGCGGGCAGCGTGCACAGCAACCCCTTTGGCGGTGCGACGGGCGCCACGCCGCTCTCCGCCGTCATCACCCGCGGGTGGGACCAGGGCGAGAACGTGTCGGGCGGCACGGAGATGTACCTGCCGCCGTGGATCCTGCGGGGTCTGCTGCCGAGCGTGCTGCTGGAGCAGTACATGTTCTGGCAGGACGAGGACGACGTCGTGCGCGGCTACCCGCGCGACAAGGACGCCCGCACAGATATGCTGGAGGTGCGCGTGCAGCTCGTTGCCGGTATTGACCAGAGCACGGTGCCGGACGGGGAGGCGCGCGTGCGGCGGTTTGCGCTGGCAGACGTGCGCCGTCGCCACGAGGCCGTGCTGGACGTGTTCCTGGCGCTGGAGAAGACCCGCCTGGTCGACGACAGGTGCCAGGAGCGCAAGTGGGACCGCCTCAAGACAGACGCGCCCCTCAACCGCGTGCGCAAGGTCACCAACCTCGCGCTCATCGACACGCATGCATCGCGCGTGCGCATGGCCATTGACAACGCGGTGGCCAGCGAGCCCAGCAAGCGCGGCGCAGGTGGCAACGGTGTCGCCACGACTGCTGCTGCTGCTGCTGCTGATAATACTGGTGGCACCGGTGACAATGCCAGCAGCACGGAGGGTTCTGGCAAGGGCAAGGAAGGCAACGCTGATGCCGCAGAAGAACGAGCGGGAACCACCAACGCCAGCGGCGACGGAGCAACCGACAAGCGCAAGAACAAGCCGCTGACCACAAACGTGGTGCTGGCATCCACAACCGTGACGGTGGACCCCAACCAGCCGGCGCGCCGTGCCAAGGAGAAGAAAAAGCCACGGCGCAAGCTCGCGGCAAAGAAGAAAGGAGGCCGGGGAAAGCTCTTCCAGCACCCTGGCAAGCAGCATGCTGCAAACGCTGCCACTGCCGTGGACAGCGATAGCGACGGCGAGGACTCGTACTACAACGCGCTTGGCGCCGTCCCGTACCGCTTCCAGTATGAGCTTGAAGTGAAGGTCCTGCGCACGGACCTGGCAGATACGCAGGTGTACTCTGACGACGAAGGCGACGATGACCTGCATCTGGAGCAGCAGCGGCAGGCGCAGCGTGTTGGGGCCAACACAGACAGCGGCACTGATGCAGCCGCCGCTCGCAAGCGCCTTGCCCGCCACCGCGCCCGCGTCATTGCTGCGCGCACTGCTGCTGCTGCTGCTGGTGGCGGCGACGACGGCAGCGCTGTGGGCATGGACGCGTACTCAGTGTCATCATCAGATGATGACGTCGATGACGAAGCTCGAGATGAGGAGGAAGAGGAAGAGGAAGAGGACGAAGATGTTTGGACGGCTGAGTATGAGCAGCGGCGTGCGCGCGCGTGTGGCCTTCCAAGCCCCTACCACTTCTTGAAGGCGTGCGAAAGGTTGCTGGATGGGCTTGGCTACGCATCTGCACATGTCGCGAAAGCCATTGTGCGCGTTGCCGAACACCACCACACAAAGATGCAGCAGGAGCAAGCCCAAGATGAGCAGCAGCGCCAGCTCGACAAGCAGCAAAGGCTGCAGGAAAAACAACAACAACAACAACAACAGCAGCAGCAGCAGCAGCAGAAGGAGGGTGGCAATGCAAGCGTGCATGCAGAAACGGCTGCCCAACAGCGTGAGCAGCGGCAACAGCGGCAACAGCGGCGGCGTGAGCGGCGTCGTCGTCGTCGCCAGCGCGCAAGGTCCCCCTTTGCAACGTTTGCAGAGCTGAAACAGGCCCTCCAGGCCGAGCTGCAGGCCATGGAAAAGGAGCAGCACGAGAAGGAGAAGGAGAAGGAGAAGCAAGAGGGAGGCAACAGCAGCAACGACGGTACCGCTGGGGCTGATGCGAAGCATAAGCTGGTCAAGGTGGACATGTCGAAGATTGGCACGCTGGCCGATCCGCTGCAGCTGGTGAACCTGCTGTATGCCATGCCTGGCAGCAAATACCACTCGCTGGCACAGGTGGTTGCGCGCATCTCGCCGCTCGGGCGTGCACTGGTTTGGGTGCACGAGAGCCAAATTTACGGCAAGAAGGGCCCTGAAGCCGTGCTGCGTACAAACAACAACAACAGCAGCAGCAACAGCACCACCACCACCACCACCACCACCGCTTCCATGCCTTCTGCCACGTCAAACGCCAGCGCCAACAACAGCAACAGCAACGGCGCTAGTGCTGGTGCGGCGGAGTGGGCAGGGCTGCCGCCTCGCATCACGTGGGTGCCGCAAGACACCGCTGTGACGCTGGTGGAGCTGCCAGACCTCAAGCTGTCGTTTACGGAGCGCAAGTGCGAAGCAGGTGGCGTGCCGCGTCTCTTCAGCCGCGACTACAATGACTTGTTTGTCACCAACGCCCGCAACGCCCGCACCAACCGCCTGCTGCGGGGCCTGCCGCACTCCCTGCTGCTGGCCAACAGCAACGACGAGATGCAGATTCTGGTACCGGCCGTGCGCGTGCACCGACCAAACATTGCCAACTGCCCCTTCTCCACAGAGCTCGTACTCAAGTTTGACGACAAGGCGTGGGCACAAGAGCTGGAGACGCCATACTTTCTGTACCCCGTGCACGTGTCGCTGTCATTCCTGTTCACGCCGACGCTGGCCTCTGCGCTGTACCTGCTGCTCCTGCGCCTGCTGCACCGCGACTACGCAGAGTGCTTCCGCCTTGCGCAGACCATCAGCACAGACACGACGCTCACGCCCGAGGAGATGCAGCTCTTCGCCCTGCTCTCCGGCCCAGCAGCACAGGACAGGCACCCGGATGCGCTGGCCTGCATCCTGCGCGTGCTCAACGTCACTGCCGGCGCCGTGCAGCCACAGGGCATGACGGTGGGCGGCCTGCGCGGAATGACGCTGAACGTGACGCAGTTCTTCCACGAGTACGCGCAGCGCCTGGCGCACGTGAGTGCCGAGTGCCGCCTCAGCGCCGAGGACGAGCTGCAGGTGCTTGAGAACATGGTGGTGTGGTCGGAGAAGCAGCCCGCGTATGACCCGAACAACCACGCCGAGGCGCACCTGGTGTGGAACCACAACCGCCGCCAGCACCTGCTGGCCATCCTGGGCAAGCTCGGCACCGCCCGCAACGGCGGCGATGACTCGTTTGATGACGCGGATGGTGATGTTGATGTCAATGTCGGTTATGGCGCCGGCAGTGGTGCTGTTGAGCAGCAGGATGAGAATGCGCAGGACGCCACCAACACCAGCGAGAGCGACAGCACCAGCGCCGCCTCAACTGAGCACAAGAAGACCATGCTGAAGCTGCGGTTGCCCAAGCGAAAGAGCGGCTCCTCGTGGGTGTACTTTGACGACGACGGCTTGCGGGATCTGCACAAGCGCAAGCCAAACCGCCTGCGCATCTTCTCGCAGACAGACACCAACTCGGCTGGGTTTGGCGCCAACGCGTGGCGGCAGATGCTGCTGTCCCACAACACCACGCGCAAGTCTGTTGTCGTCGTCATCCTGTTCAACGCGTACGCGGAGGACACGACCATGGCTGACGCGCTCCGCGCCATCGCCGACAAGTACCACAACGTGGACTTTGTTGCCTTGCCGGGCATCGACAAAACCTCCTTCGAGCAGCGAATGGAGATTGAGGCCGAGAAGAGTGAGAAGAGCAAGAGCAAGAGCAAGGGCACGGGCTTTGGTGGCGGTGGTGGCTTTGGCGGCAGCAATTTTGGTGGTGGTGGTGGTGGCTTTGGCAGTGGCGGAGCCAGCGCGGATCCGTCTTCCACTCCAACCCCGCACTTTTACCTGTTTGTGGACGACAACCTGCGCTCGCGCGGCACTCTGTCGGGCACGGATGCCAGCGAACTGGAGCGCAAGGTGGCGGAGTACAACCCGTCTGTGCGCGCCTTCAACAACGTGTGCGTGGAGTATGCGCACAGGGTTCGCGCCGTCATGGCCACGACAAAGTGCACAGAGTCAGAGGCCATTGCCGTGCTTGCCCGCAGCAACGTGCCGGAAGCACAATCTCCAGCACGGAGCACCGACGCCCCCACCAACGTCGCGGAGGACGCAGGCGGCAGCGCCCGCAACTCCAAGACCAATGGCAGGGGCAAGGCACGCGGAGCCCTCGGCGCCGGCGAGATGTCTGATCTCGAAGCGGTGCTCGACCACCAGGTCCAACAACAGCACGCTCTGCGCCAAGCACATGCTCAGGGACAACAAGATGGGCGGCCCGTGGTGGGGCTGGTGGCGGCCAGGCGCACCAACCGACCCAATGCCAAGGCAAGGGGTGGCGCGGTGGCCGTAGCTAGCGGCGGTTCATGGAGCAAGGGTGGTGCTGGCGGTGCTGGCGGTGCTGGCGGTGCTGGTGCTACGGACAGGTCTGGTTCGCTGCGCCGTGTGGTGCTGACGGGGAAGACGCTGACGCAGGCCGGCATTGAGGTGATGGGCGAGCGCGTTGGGCTGGTGGTGAGCGATGTTCACGCCAACAGCAGCGCGGCCAAGACAAACAGGGTGTTCCGGCACGACGTCGTGTGCCAGGTGGGCAACAAGTGGGTGGTTGGTGCTGCGGACGAAGCCAAGGCGGCGCTCATGAACGCTCTGCAGACGGGCACGGCGACGGTGGTGCTGGCGGAGGAGTGCATCATCTGCCCTGCATTCCACCGCATGCAGCTTGTGTTTGCCACGGATATGACACCGCTGCGCCAGGGCTGTGGCGTGTGCGGACAAGTGGTGGAGCACATTGAGCAGACAGAGCTGGCCCACAAACAGCAGCAGCAGCAGCAACAGCAGCAGCAGTACGGGCAGAAGAAGCCTCCACGGCAGAGGGCGCGTGCAAAGCATGAGCCGGGCGTGTTTCCTGGCAGCCCGGCCGACAAGATGCGCAGCGGCGGCGATGGTGCTGTGCAGGGTGGCGCTGCTGCTGATGCTGACGATGACGATGACGGCGATGACGAGGCGCACAAGGCGTACGTTGTCCCCGCCAAGTTTGCCTCCAAATGCGCGTACCACTGCACCATCTGCAGCTTTTTCACGTGCGTGCGCTGTAGCAACAAGGATCAGGTGTCGGTGGGCATTGTCACCAACCCGCGGGCGGGGTTGCAGGCGCTGGCCGAGAAAGAACTCACGCCACAGATTCCCGGCTTCCAAACGGCTTCTACAGCCAAGACGGCGCACAAGGGACAGGCGTTCAAATTTGGCACCAAAGACAAGGGCAAGGAGGACAAGGACAAGGAGAAGGAAGCAACGGAAGCCAAGGAAGCAACGGAAGCCAAGGAGGTTGAAAAGACTGCTGCTGCCGCTGCTGGCAGCGGCAGTGGCGTCATGGATGTGGGCTCGGAGAGTGACGATGATGGTACTGCTGGTGATGGTGGTGGTGTTGGCTTTGGCGCTGGTGCTGGCCTTGGTGCTGGTGCTCTTGGTTTTGGCCAACGAGGGTATCGTGGCAGCGGCCACGCACACCAGCAGTCGCATGGCGGCTTTGGCTCATCGCGTGCACAGCAGCAGCAGCAGCAGCGCCAGCAACGCGGAAGAGCCGGTGGTGGGTGGAAGTTTGGAAGCTCCAACACCATTGCCAACAGCGGTGGTGACAGCGGCAGCGACACGCTGGGCATTTCCAAGGCACAGGTGCGGGTGAAGATCCCGTCGCATGTGGAGGAGCGGGGCCACTGGGAGGCGCTGGAGTGTGTGCACCAGGGCGGTGTTCGCATGACCACGGCCACGGAGACGATGAACGTCATCCAGGCATGCCTCAACTGCACGCTTGATGGAAAGCAGACGCAGGTTGGCTTTGCGCTGCTGTACCAGCTGCTGACAGACCAGATCCCCGTGAAGGTGGTGTCGAGCGCAGCGGGCACGGTGGGCGGCTTTGTTCCGCCCCGTGTGGGCTCTGCCAAGGATCGGCTGAAGGAGAATTATGCCATTGGCGTGCTGCTGGTGCAGTTTGTGCGCGATCGCTTTGTGAGGAACCCGCTCTCCTGCATTCTGCACCACCTTGCCCGCAGCCGCGACTTTGCTGCCTGTGCGCCTTCGCTCATGCGCACGAGCTTTGGGCGCAGCAGCGCTGGCATGACCACGCTCGCGGGCTCGTCGCGCGCAACAGATGTGATGATGTCCGGAAAGTCCAGGGGCGGCTATGGCGCCTATGGTGGCGGCAGTGGCGGTTTTTATGGTAGTAGCGGTGGCTTCGGAGGTGGTGCTTCCACAACCCGCCCGCACCTCGACTCGGTACGGGGTTATGTGCATGTGTGTGTATGTAGATGTGATGTACGTTGCAGTTTGCGTGTGCGTATGGTACTTGGTGTGTGTGTGTGCGCGCGCGTGTGCGAGTGTTCTTATGCTTCTGTGCTCATGTGTGTGTTTGTGTTTGTTTGTGGGTTTTGCGAACGTTGTATTCCGTTTTGTCATCATCGTCCAACTATTCGACATGCTCATCATCCTCATTCTCACCACCACCACCACCATCATCCACCACCACCGCTGCTGTCATTACAACCCTCATTTTTGCAGCTGATTCAAGAGTGCATGGAGCTGATCAACAAAGCAGAGCAGCAGGCAAAGGAGGCGCCCGTCGCGCAGCCTGCACCGGAACAACAAGCCCCGCCCAAGCCCACATTCACCGCAAGCAAGCCAACAACAACAACGCCACCACCAGCGCGACCACTCCAACCTCAGCAGCCAAGCCCGGAAGAGCAACCAAGGCAACCAGGACGGCGAGGCATGCCGTTTAGACCCGGCGGGTTCCGCCCGCCAAATGCACCCAGCGTGCGTCGCCCACCGGGGTATGTGCCGGTCATTCCACTGCCGCGTGCCAAGCCGTGGCCCGCGCCCGCTGCGCCTGCGCTTGAATTTGTGGCGGATGAGCGGGTCAGGCGAGGGTGGCTGGTGCCGGAGCTGTCGGACTTGGCCTGCTCGCAGCGAAGCCTTCGTCCCACCTCTGCGCTCCCTGGGCTGAGCATGAGCAGCGAGGATGTGCATTGCTTTGCCAAGCAGCCGCTGGCATCCCTGCAGCTGGACAAGTTTGTGCACTTTCTCGGTCGGGAGGACATGGGCAAGCCGCTCGCCGACAACAAGCTCCCCTTTGACGTCTCCAAACACCCTTACGTGCGTGTTGTGTTGTGTTGTGTTGTGTTGTGTATTCGGGGAGGGGGGGGTTACGTGTGCATATGTTGTGCGTGCGTGTATGCGTGCGTGTATGCGTGCGTGTATGCGTGTGTATGCGTGTATGTGTACATATGTGTGTGTGAGCGTGCTGTCTGTCTCTGCATGCCTGTCTGCCTGTCCCTCTCTGTTTGTGTCGAAGAGACCTCTGAGTCGTTGCTGATGCACACGTGCTCACCACCGCTACCATCACTCAATCACCACCACCACCACCACCACCACCACCACCACCATTGCAACCACCACAGGCCAAGGCAAAGCCTGCACAGGATCTGGTTGCGCGGCTGCGCTCAGATATCAAGCTGTACGCCGACATTGTGAACACGCACAAGACACCCGGCCTCATCTCTGTTGACGACAGCTGCACCAGGTCCGTGGATTGCACATTCGCTCACACATACACATACATACGCATGCGCGCACACACACACACATAGATACGCGTAGACACACACATACACACACCCTCTCTCTCTCTCTCTCTCTCTCTCTCTCTCTCTCACACACACACTCACACCCACCCACCCACCCTCTCACACCCTCTCACACTCTCTCACACCCTCTCACACTCTCACTCTCTCTCTCACACACACACACACTCTCTCTCTCACTCCTCTCACACTCTCTCACTCCCTCTCCCCCACACACACATACACACGCACACACGCACACAACAGGGCGATTCAGGATGGCGGCGATGGCGGGCAGAAGGCACTTGCAACTGTGGCGGACACGTGCGAGGAACTGCTGGAGCTGCTGACGGCATTGCGCAAGCTGGACGCCGATTTCATCGACCAGGCGTCGCGCCAGCTGTCGCACGTGGTCAACGCGGTACAGATTGGCTCACACGAGGACATTGCCAGCGCACAGGGCAACGAGCAACGCACGCGTGACCTGCGTGAGCGTCTGGAGTTTGTTCTCGGCCGCTACTGTGGCGAGCAGGCGTTCATTTGGACAGAGTATCTCTTTGGCAGCCTGCTGTCCTCCCGCTGTGTGGAGGACCTGAAGAAGCTCAACCCGTACCTCAACAAGCGAGGCGTGGACCCCGTCCACGATGCTGTAGTCGCCACCTTGCTCCGATCCAACCGCATCGGTGCGCGCTTTGTGTGTGTGTGTGTGTATTTCTGTTGATGAACTTGTTTTACACACTTTGTTTCTGCAACAAATTTGCCCCATCGATGCGCTTTCTCAATCACACTCTCACACTCTCACTCTCTCACACTCTCTCACTCTCTCACTCTCTCACTCACTCTCTTTCTTTCACACACACGCGCGCGCGCACCCGCACGCACCCTCCACACTCCCAACACATCCGCGCAGGCCATCTGAACCGTTGTGTTGCGGCTGTGCAGGATCTGCTGCACCTCGTCAACGCCATCAAGAGCCACATCGTTCACTCTGGTGGGTTTGCGCGGGTGCTTGCGTGTATGTATGCTTGCTCATACAGGCTTACACACAATACGTTGACTGTGTTTCTCACACTCACACACACACGCACGTGCACACACTGACTTACACACACACACACATGCAGATGTGCACTCGCGGCTTGGGCGGGAGCTGCTGGTTGGGCTGCGGCAAAAGGGCGAAAGCGTGGCGCAGATGCTGACGGCGCGTCGCACGTACATGGACACGCACGGTGACGGCCACACGAAGGCCTCCCCGCACATTGTGTATGACCCACGCTACCTTGTGTTTGAGTTTACCTGGAACATCCTGCTGCGCCGGCCGCAAGTTGAGCTCGTGCGCGACATTGTCGGCGCATTGCAGCGTGGCGAATCCATCGTCAAGCAGATGATCATGGGTGCGTGCGTGTGCGTGTGTGTGCTAGTGTGTATGTATGTGTGTGTGCGTGTGTGCGTGTGTGCGTGTGCGCGCGCGCGTGTGTGTGCGTGTTGGAGGCGGGAGGGAGTAAGGCTGATTGCTGGTTTCTGGTTGTTTTTGTTGTGCCGGTAGTGCTTGCTTGCATGTACGCAACTTGGCCGCATCATCATCACATACATACATATGCTCACATCCACTTTGCTGTTAACTTTGCACTTGCACAGGTGCCGGCAAAACCACTGTCATCGGGCCCCTCGTGTGCCTCATGCTCGCAGACGGCAAGGCCTTTGTGGGACAGGTGCGCAACTCAAGATACACGCACGCTCGTGTGTGTCTGTGTGCGTGCGTGTGTGTGTTTGTGTGTGTGTGTGTGTGTGTGTTCTGCGCCCTTTGCAGCAATTCAGTCGCCCTTGATTGTAACGAACACATGCCTTTTTCCCTTCCTGCCTACGTCTCGATAATCGCACCCCTGCTCCACCTCCCCCCCCCTTCTGTCTCCCTCTCCCTCTCCCTCACCCCCACCTTTCGCCTGTTCGCCTGTTTCAGGTGGTGCCGCCGTCACTGCTGGAGTTTACGCGGTCTGTGCTGCGCAAGACGTTCAGCACTGTCTTCCACAAGCGCATCTACACGCTGTTCTTTGACCGCTCTACCACCGTCACGCACGCGCTGTGCGACAAGCTGGAGGAGGCGGTGCGCAAGCGTGCCGTGGTCATCAGCACGCCGACGTGCGTCAAGAGCATCATGCTCAAGTACTTTGAGGCGCTGGACGTGCTGTCGGACGAAGCAAGACCAACACAGCTCAAGATTAAGATGGCAAAGGATGCGCGCGTGCTTGGCCGCGCCATGCGTCTGTTCAAGCAGGGGTCGCTCATCATGGACGAGGTCGATTTAATTCTGCACCCGCTCAAGTCGGAACTCAACTTCCCCATTGGCCAGAAGTTTGATCTTGACCTCGCGCCCGAGCGCTGGGAGCTGCCAACACACCTCTTTGGTGCGCTGTGTGTGCACGTCGTGTGTGTGTGTGTGTGTGTGTGTGTGTGTGTCGTGTGTGTGTCGTAAGTGAGTGTGTCGTAAGTGAGTGTGCGTGCGTGTGTGTGCTTTGAGTGTGTCGTGAGTGTGTGTGCACGTACCGTTTCTATGTGAATGTACGCAGTGCCGTTTCCGCATCCACTTGTGCATGTGTTGTGCTTGTGCTGGCCGTTCTGCCGTTGTCTCTCCTCTCATGTTGTTCGCCTGTGTGTGTGTCTGTGTATGTGTCTTCTCACGCCGTGCGTCTGCGCAACACGTTTCTCCCCATCTTCACACCACCTCCTTGATCACTGACACTCGTGCGTGTTCGAACGGCGAAGACGGCGTGTTCTTTGCGGAGATGGAACGGACAACGGTTGGTTTCGAGGACAGCGGGTTTGGCCGCGCGGCGGTGGAGTCGCTTGCTGACGTGATCCACGAAGGCTTTGAGTCCCGCTCCCTGCAACGCAACCCGCACATTGTGCTGCTGGATGAGGCCTGGTACCACGACAACATGAAGCCAGCCCTGGCAGAGGTATGGTTGCTTTGCTGTTGGCTTTGCCTGTGCTTTGACATGCGCAATGCTTCGACGTGCCTTTGCTTTGCTTTGTCTTTGTGCGCCTGCCACAGGTCTCCTCTGTGCGTGTGTGTGTGTGTGTGTGTATGTGTGTGTGTGTGTGTGTGTGTGTGTGTGTGTGTGTGTGTGTGTGTGTGTGTGTGTGTGTGTGTGTGATCTACACGCCTGTCGCACACATTTACACCTCCCTCTTTCTCTCCTGCACTCACCACCCATCCAAACACGAAACGCGGCAGTGGTCCATCCTGTGGCTGGAAAAGCACCATGTCGGCGGCACCAACATCACCCGCGACGACATCCTGCGCTTCCTGCTGGAGCCGTGGGCGAGCCGTGATGCGGATTTGCACCGGCACTTGGCAGCCAACCTCGGCGCGAAGCAGATGAAGCTGTTGAACCTCACGCACGACTGGCTGCGCTCGTACCTGCCGCACTGCCTGCAGAAGATTGACCGCGTCTCCTTTGGCATCATGAACGAGGCAGACAAGAAGCACGCGCTGGAGGTGGACCCGCGCATGCCGCTGTCTCGCTTCAAGCTCGCCATCCCCTTTGTGGGCAAGGACGTTCCCTCGCGCAGCAGTGAATTTGCGCACCCGGATGTGATTATCGGGCTGAGCATCCTTGGCTACCGCTACGAGGGCATGCGCTGGGACGACTTTACCGAGGTGATGGCCACGCTCACGAGGACAGTGCGCAAACAGGTTGGCCCCAAGCACAAGCGCGCGGCGAGCGTGATGTTTGCCAAATGGGTGGAGCTTGCTGGCGGCCGCATGCAAGGCAAGCTTGTGTACAGCGAGCACGGTCAAATCGTCCTTGGCGAGGAAGAGCAAGACTATGGTAGGGTTTGTGTGTGCGTGCGTGTGTTGTGTTGTTGTGTTGTTGCGTTGTTGTGTTGTTGTGTTGTTGTGTTGCTGTGTTGTGTGTGAGTATGTGTTGTGCATGTTGTGCGTGTGTGGGTGTGTTGTGTTGTGCTGTGTTGTGGTTGTTGTTTGTTTGCTCGTTTGCTTGTGCGGTTGATACGCTTTGCTCTGGCCATTTGTCGTTCCCTTCACATCCCAACACACACTCACAATACCCACAACACATCCACAACACACAACACACAACACACACCCTCACTTACTCGACCTCGCCCTGCCCTCCCAACCCCTCCCCCCACCATCATCAACACAACACCTGCAGATGAGGCGAAGGAGATTATGCCGCTGTGGATGCTGGATCGCTCCAACACGGAGCAGATGACCAAGGTGTACAACCTGCTGCGTTCGCTGCCGGAGATGGTGCACTGGTACCTGCACGGCATCGTGTTCCCGACACACATGCGCCATCAGCGGCTCAAGCTGAGTGCCAGCGGCCAGGCTGTTGGCGGTTCGATGCTGTTTTCGCGCCGCGTGGGCTTTTCCGGCACGCCCTCGGACCTGCTGCCTGTTGAGCTGGGCCGCTGCGGATACGAGAAAGGCACAGACGGCAAGATGGTGCGGGTGATGACCGACCCCGATGTCGTTGGCTTTGACTTTCTGGAGGAGAACTGGTCTGTGAAGACGCTGCTGAACCGCATCGCCGAGCGGCCGACGGGGCAGCACTTCAACGCCCTCATTGACACGGGCGCGCTGGTGACGGGCATGTCCAACCGGCAGGTGGCCGAGTACCTCCTGGCCAAGGGCATGCCTTGGTGCGACGGCGTGGTGTTCCTGGACGAGAGCGACCGCAAGGTGATTCTGGTGCGCGCCACGCGCCGCGTCGTCAACGTGGACCAGTGCGGCATCCCGCTCAACAAGCGCTTCGCCTTTTATGACCAGGTGCACACCACGGGCATGGACATCAAGCACACCCCCAACGCCACCGCCGTGCTCACCCTGGGCAAGGACATGACCTTCCGCGACTTTGCACAGGGCGCGTTCCGCATGCGCGGCATCGCCAACGGCCAGACCATCCTGGTGTATGTCATCCCAGAGGTCATGGGCCTGGTGCAGCGCGAGCTTGCTGTGGCCAACGTCACCGTGTCTTCCCCTGCCGCACACGAGCCCGGCATGCGTGTTATCGCCGCCGCCGTCTCCGCCGAAGAAGCAGATGCGGACGCAGACGTGGATGCAGAAGGAGAGGGACGGGGAGATGCAGAAGCAAATGCAGAAGGAGAAACGGCTGCGGTGGAGGCCCGTGCTGCGACATCCGCTGCCGGTGTGCTGTCGTCGTCGCCTTCGTCGTCGCCTTCGTCGTCATCGGCAACGCTTGCTGCACGGTCGTTCCTGGAGCATGTCACGGCGTGGCTGGTCATCAACAGCATGCGCACGGAGCGCATCCAGTACAACCAGCTGTGCATGCAGAATGTGTGCAACACGTTCCGCAAGAACGCGCAGGCGGTGCTGGTGGACTCGCTGCACCGCTTCTCGGCCCGACAGCCCGTGCGTGACGCCAAGCTGCTGCGTGCGCTGCGCATCTTCAAGGAGGACGTAGACTACGACATCACCGCCGGCGTGCCGGAGCTGCGCGACCTCACAGCCGTGCTGGAGGAGCAGGTGAAGGAGAACAGCCACTTCTTGTTCACAGAGGCGGATCGCCAGCAGGCGCAGGCCGTGATTGCAGAGGTGCGCACGCAGTGGGAGAGCATGGTGAAGCTGTCCTCTGCGGCCGACGACCCGGTCAAGCTGGACACGACGGCGACGCGGGAGCAGGAGCAGGAGCAGGAGAAGGAGCTTGAGGACGAACGCCAGCGCGAGGTGCAGCGCGAAATTGACCTGGCCTACTCCCGCGATGAGGAGGCCCAGGTGCCGTGGAAGTTTGACACGCTGGCGCACCCGCCGTGCGACGTGCCCCAGTTCTATTCCGCCAGCGCGCTTGCGCTCAAGAACATGAAGACGCTGTCGTTCCCGGAGTATGTGCTGGCGTCCAACAACTACTTTGACAAGCGCTGGTCCGGCGACCGCCGCATCAAGAACGTCATCATGGTTCTGGAGTGGATCCCAGACCAAGGGCAGCTCGCCCTGGCCAACGACCTCTTCAACATCAACGGCGACATGCTCAACGGCAATGGCGGCAGCGGCGATCACGGCGCTCACGACGATCACGGTGCTGTGCCGTCGTCGTCATCAGCGCTGTCCACCGCGCCCGCTGACTGGGAGGCGCACCTGGCCCGCAGCTTTGAGTACTTTGCGACGCAGACGCGCACACAGGCGCCGCCGGCAGTGCTCGCGTCCACAACAGCACCAAAGGGTGTGCTCGACCGCGCGTCGCTGGCCCTTGCCCTGCGCACGTTTGTGCTGCGGGAAATCCGCGACAACGAGCTTGACCTGGCCTTGCAGCGCTACGGCGACGCAGACACGCACGCGTTTATGACGTTTGCGGGCTTCCGCGCCTTGATTCAGTCTGGAACGTTCACGCAGGTGCAGCGCGGGCGCTTCTTCGTGGCCGTGTCGCTCGCAGAGGCAGAGACCATCCGCCGCATCATGCACGTGCGGCTGGGTGGTGCCGTCATCCCTGGCGCTCCCACGGCCATTGCCCTGCGCTGCAGCCCCGCCAGCAACCGCGTGTTTGACCGCTCGGCCATGTACACGGAGGCGCCGCTTCACCACACGAGCGTGGCCTGGCAGACGCTGCGCTTCATCAACTGCGACATGCACTACACGCGGCCGCAGCTCGACTGCCTGCTGCATGCCCTGCAGGGCTCGCTGCCACGGGAGCGCCGCCGCTACTTTGAGAAGCTCATCGGCATTCGTCGCCGCTCCAAGAAGCGGTGGGTGGGCGCCCCGGTGTCCAGCGTGTTCTCCGTGCCAAGCTCGTGGTATGCGCTGCAGCAGCGGTCGGTTGCTGCGGCCATCCGCGCCGCCATCTCGCGTCTCGGGTTGAAGATGTACGACGCGTGCGTGTTCTTCGACGCGGACAAGAACGGGCTTGTGTCGGCCTCGGAGCTCATGGGCGCGGTGCTGTGGCTCGGGCTGCAGCTGGCCACCCCGCAGGACGTGCTGCAGGCCATGCGCATGTACGACGTGGACGGCGACGGGCAGCTGAGCTACACCGAGTTCCTGACCATGGTGCAGCAGTCGTTCAGCTACGGCTACGACGAGACAGAGCACGACGACGCCACAGCCCGCGCCAATCACGGTGACCACGGTGACCACGGTGACGGCGGTGACGGTAGCGCCGGAGGTCACGACGCGACACAGGGTGGCAGAGCAGATGAGCTTCGCGCTGCACTCTCCCGCCAGACGAGCAGCGGCATGGGCGAAGCGGCGCTGCTTCGACAGCAGTCGCTCGGCGGGACAGAGTACGAGCACGTGATTCCGCAGCAGGCTGAAGAGCTTGACCGCCTGCAGCGCGAGTGGGTGGCGAAGGAGCTTGCGGAGGAAGAGGCCTTTGTCAGGGAGACGGAGGAGATGGACAGGCGCATGTACCTGGAGAGCGAGGCAGACCACGACAAGCAGCTGGCCAAGGTCGGCGTGACGCCCAACCCGCTGGTGGACTTGGCAGAGGGCACAGCGCAGTATGACTTCTCCATTGCCCGCACGGTGCGCGGACTCAAGTGGTATGGCCGGTGGTCTACCGTGCGTGACCGCCGCCTGTTCTGCCCCTCCATCGCCCCTGTGCAGCCGCTTGCCGTCCCCTGCGGGCCGTGGCGGCCGGGCGAGACGCCCCTCAAGCCCGAAGATGTGGATGGTGATGGCAAGAACGCTGACGCCGACGCGCGCAAGGACCAAACTGCAGAACAGGGCGTGAAGACTGGTGGGGACAAGCAGCAAGGAAAGGCTGCGTCTTCAAGCACAGCAGCTCCGGCACCAGCACCACCGCCGCCACCGCCGCCACCGCCGCCACCGCCAGAGATGATTGAGATTGCTGCCTCGCATGGGCTCGAGCCACCAAAGTCGCTGAAGCAGCAGTTGAGGGAGCAGCGTGCGCGTAAGGGCGGCAGCGACGGCGACGGTGCTGCCGCCGACGAGGACGAGGCGCTGCTGGAGGCCAAGAAGGCTGCCAGTGGTGTGAAGCAGTATGTGTTCCCGACACCTGATCCGAATGGCCCTGCATTCAAGCCAGACATTCTTCCGTTTGGTGTGCAGCACCTGGCCAAGCTGAACGCCGACGCGTCCTTCATTCTCCCCGTCCGCGCCCCATCCAAGGTTGTTCACATACGCGCGCGTGTTTGTTGGTGGGTTTGGGGGAGGGGGGGCCTTGTGGTTAAATGAAAATATTTCATGTGTCTGATCTGTTTGCTTTGTGTCGAGTGTGTGTGTGTGTGTGTGTGTGTGTGTGGGGGGGGGGGGGGTTGCACTGGTTCGTACCGCTCTTTGCTCTTCCAGTTGGCTTTTTCGTCTTCATTCTGACCCTTTCTTTCATCATGTTCTGTGACCCTTTTGTTGCAGCTGGACTCGTACACGGTTCACCTGTTTTTCCGCGTGGACAATCTTCCAGCCAACACGCACACGGCGCAGCTGCTCTTCAGCGCACCGCAGAGCAATGGCGTTGATGGCGAGGTCTACATTACGTCAAACGGTACGTGTGTGTATGAATATGTGTGTGTATTTGCGTGTGTACATGTGTGTGCATGTGTGTGTGCATGTGTGTGTGTGTGTGTCCGTCCGTCTATGTACTGTTGTGCGTGCGTGCGTTCATCGGTGTGCACAGTTGTGTGCACCATACTGATTTTCTGTTGCTCACGCCTCTGCTTGTTTCTTGCATGTGATGGGACAGGCAAGCTGTCAATCACAGACATTGAGTCTGCAGACACACAAGAAGAGGATGATGGTGCTGACAAGAAGAAGGCACAGAAGACACGAAAGCAGCGGAAGAAGGGAGCTGAGCAACCCGTCCACCAACAAGAGCAACAGCAAGAGCAACAGCAGAAGCAGAAGCAGGAGCAGAAGCAGAAGCCTCTCGTGACAAAGCCAACGCCTGCGAAGTCATTGGTTGTCAACAGCGACAGTGACGACACTGATGTCACAGACTCCGATGATGACACATCAGAGAGTGAGAGTGAGAGTGAGAGTGAGAGTGAGAGTGAGAGTGAGAGTGAGAGCGAGAGTGAGGCGGGTGGGGCAACAGGTATGGCTCCGACCATTAAGGCCAGACTGGCGGAAATCCTCGGGCCAACGAAGTGCGGGCCCCTTAAGACAGAACACTCACCCAACTTCAACATGGAGCGGCTGAGGCTCGTCATGTTTGCGGTCCGGCGCGCGCCAGACAGAGGCCTGCCTACCCAACACGTACGTGTGCGTGTGCGTGTGTGTTGGGGGGGGGGGGTGTACACGTGTGTGTGTGTGTGTGTGTGTGTGTGTGTGTGTGTGTGTGTGTGTGTGTGTGTGTGTGTGTGTGTGTGTGTGGCAGAGGATGATGAGTAATTCGTGTGATGTAGTGTGCAGGTGTCATGTGCATTGCTGGTGGGGTCTTGTTCAAGCTGACGCACGCGCACACATGCGCACACGCACGCACCCGAGCCTCATCCCTGCATGCTTTGCATGCTTTGCCTCTGTTTTTGTGTTGCAGATTGCCATGTTGGCGGAGACCTTGGTGTACAATTCGGCACCTATCCCGATCGTCGTTGATTTCTGCAAGCTGGCAATTGCACTCATTTCTCCTCTCCCCAAGGCAGACGCCAGCCACATCGAACGGTATGTGTGTGTGCGTGTGTGTTTATCTGTGTGTGTGCGTGTGTGTTTATCTGTGTGTCTGTGTCTGTGTCTGTGTCTGTGTCTGTGTCTATGTCTGTGTCTGTGTCTGTGTCCGTGTGGTGAATTGCATGCATCTTCACAAGCCAACGCGTGTCCTCACGTCCCATCGCATCCACACGCTTCTGCCAATCTCAGGGTGAAGCATGCCGTGAAGGGCGTCATGGACCTCTTCGGCTTGGCTGGCGAACCGGTAATCAAGCCCACAACCTTCGGCTTGTGCGTGTGTGTGTTGAGCGCCCCCTCGTCTTCACGCGTTGCATTCACACACACACACACAAACACACTCACATACACACATTCACTCACATACACATACACACACATACACACACTCACACACTCACACACTCACACAGACAAAAGACCAGTCATATTACGCTCGACCTGCCGTGGACGGCATCATTGCGTTCCTGTACGAGCAGTGCGGCCTGAACCTGGGCGTGTTCAACGCCCACGGCATTACAGTCACGATACCCAGCGAGGACGCTGACGAGGGCGACGCAGGTACCAGGCCGACGGACGGGCGCGTGCACAAGAAGCGCTGGCACATTGTGTCTATTGTAGTGGACGTGCACGCAGTGCAGGCGGAGGGCGAGGAGGGTGACCAGAACACGGGTGATGACGCTGGTCGTGGCGGTGATGCTGGCGGTGATGAGAAACAAGGGGCAGCGCCGCAACAGCTGGAAGGCGACGGCATTCGCATGTACGTTGACGGTGTGCTGGCTCGCAGCATCAGCGTACATCAGATTGCCAAGACATACTCCGTCGTCAACGACGCAGCAGACAAGGCCGGCTCCACCAAGAAGAAGGGTAACACCACACCCGGCGTCGGCGACGGTGGCGATGAGGGTCACCTGGGCGGTCCATCTTGGCTTGCGCTCACCCAGATGCAGAAGGCCTCCGCCAACCCATACCAGCTCGATGACACCATGCTCGTCTTTGGCAACGCCTTCACGGACAAGAGCCCTTGCAGTGAGCCCCCTCAATGGTTTTTGTTGTGTGTGTGTGTGTGTGTGTGTGTGTGTGTGTGTGTGTGTGTGTGTGTGTGTGTGTGTGTGTCGTCGTGTGTGTGTGTGTGTGTGTGTCGTCGTGTGTGTGTGTGTGTGTGTGTGTGTGTGTGTGTGTGTGTGTATCTCTACTCCCGCTTCCCCTCCTCGTGTTCTTTTGTGTGTCTCTCTCTGTCGACACGACATTTCTGATTCTTCCTCACGACTCACCTCAACTCCCGCTGCCCCTCGCCAATCCTCCCCACTGCCGTGCCTGGCAGGCAACCGCAAGCTCAAGTACGTGATGCTGCGCACCTCCGCCACGAGCGCTGCGCAGGTTGAAGCCGACGTGCAATGCATCTTCAACCGCTTCCGGAACGGCCGGGAGTACAACAAGCGCGTGCTCACCAAGGCCTGTCCAAACAAGGACAACGCCTTTCACGTGTGCTCCCATTACTGCCGCGAGCGCTTCGATGGGTCCCAGGGGCCGTGGTACGACGACTACCCCGACTTCAAGCGCGCCGCCATCGTGTCCAAGATCAGCAACCATTTCCTCAACCACGTTCAGCAATTCACGTCGCAGCCAACCAAAGTGACGACGCGGGTGCAGCGCTGGGAGGAGGAGGTCTTTGCACGCAAGCTGCCGAGCGAGAGGGAGTACGTTCGCGCGGTGCAGGAAGTGCAGCACCAACTGCAACTGCACTGGCAGAACTGGGGCATCAACATTCCACTGCTCGCTGATCTCTGGGAGGAGGTGGACGGCAACGCCAATGATGATGATGATGAGGATGATGGTGGTGACAATGATGAGTCCACAAACCCCTTCGGTGGTAGCCAACAGCAGCAGCAGCAGCAGCAGCAGCAGCAGCAGCAGCAGCAGGCTTCGTTTGGGAGCGCTGGCTGGGGTCTAACCTCTGCCGAAGCGTTTGGTGGCGGCATCCAAGCTGGTGGGTTTGGGGCCGCGTCCACCAGCACGGGATTCGGCAGCGGCGCCTTCTCCTTTGGCAACGCTGCTCCCAATCCGTTTGCCGCCGCGCCATCCTCCTCTTGGGGCTTTGGCGCACAGCAGCAGCAGCAGCAGCAACAGCAGTGGGGCTTCGCGCCTTCATATTCACCAACGTCGACCGGCGGGTTTGGTAGCGCAGGATCGTCTGCTTCGTTCTCGTTTGGCACCCAAGGGTTTGGAAACGGCAACAACAACAACAACAACGGCAACGATGGTGGAGGATCTGGATGGTCGTTTTAATGCATCAGTGCGCGTGCACATGATGAGTGTGGTGTGTGTGTGTGTGTGTGTTTGTGTGCGTGTGGTGTGTGTGCGTGTTCAGTGTGTGGTGTGTGTGTGTGTGTGTGTGTGTGTGTGTGTGTGCGTGTTCAGTGTGTGTGTGTGTGTTGTGTGTGTGTGTGTGTGTTGTGTGTGCTTTGACCTTGTGAGGTTCTGTAGTGTTGTTTCTTTTGTGCGATTCCTTGACGTCGTGGCGATGTGAGTTGTTGGCGGCAGGTGGACGGGAGCCTTTGCTCACATGTTGTCTGCTTGAAGTGCACGTGATATGCGAATGTCAGCATGGCTTTGCTTTCGCTTGCTTGTACTTTGTGTGCCAACGGCAACAGCAACGTCGCTGCACCAAGCCAACGCATGGGCAATACAAGAGTGAAAGAGCCAACAGAACAACACAAAGAAAGGAAGCTTGGATGTGGGTGGATGCGAATAAGAAGGAGGCTGCAGCACAACACACACACACACACACACACACACACACACACACACACACACACACACACACACACACACATAAGTGCTGTGAAACAAACCGCCAAGCAAGCGCAGTGAGGGGGATGGCCGTCTGTATTTCACTGTTCGTCGCCAGCATCGTCGTCATCGTCGTCGTTGTCGCTCGAGTCCAGTCCATCACCTTTATCGTACACATTCCCACCCTCATCATCATCCTCATCATCATCCTCATCATCCTCATCATCATCATCATCATCATCATCATCATCATCATCATCATCATCATCATCGTTGTTGTTGGCGCGCTGCTGCTCTTCTTCCATGGTCGCTTGCACCACCTGCGACATGTGTGTGTACAGCTTGCCATGCTTGCGTGACCGCTTGCTCTGCCGGTTGAAGCGGCGCGCCAGTGTCGCTGTCGAGAAGGAGAGGGAGCAGAGAAGAAGAGGAGAGGAGAGGAGACAAGGAAGAGGAGAGGAAGAGAAAAGGGAGGAGGTGGAGGAGAACAGTAATGAGGCATGTGGCACACACCACGTGACAACATAGGTAGGGGACGAGCAAGTATCCATGAAGCAAGCACACTAGTGAGGTAGCCACCAACTGTACACACGTGCATACACACACACACACACACACACACGCAAGCAGACACAAGCGGCACATGTACAGGCGAAACCTCAACGCAGAGCAAATACTCAACATGCACATACACAACGTGCACGTGCGTGTGCGTACACATCAAAATAACCGCAGTCACACACACACACAACACACACACACGCACGCACGCACACACGCACGCACGCACACACACACACATACACACACACTTTGACGTACCTTTGTGCTTGTGGATCTTGTCGCGAAGGACGGTGGATGCATATTCCTGCAACCGCGTGGCAGCCTCTTGTTGCGAGACCACCTTCTCAACACCGTGCGTGCTCGTGACACCGACGTTTGTGCGGCCCGTCCGTCCACCCCAGTTGAACACCTGGTACTTGCTCTCCTTGAGTGTGTTTGTGTACCGCGGGCGCTTGTCCTGGGGCCGCTCGCCCTTGGAGCGGAAGATGTCGCTGATGGCGGCGAGGAAGTCCACCTGAGTGGCATCGGTGGTGTTGGTGGTAGGAGGACAACGGTGGTGGTGAGGGGATGGTGGAGGTGGTGGAAGTGAGGGGATGGAAGTGAGGGGATTAAAGTGAGGGGATGGAGGTGCGAATGGTGTGTTGGTGCAGCAACGCAACCGAAACAGGTTTCAGCGATGAAGCGCACTGAGCAGCACACAAACGCGCACAGAGTGTAACAGCACAACAACACACACACACACACACACACACACACACATGTACACAGACAGGGACACACACACACACACACACACACACACACACACACACACACACACACACACACACACACACACACACACACACACACACACACACACACACACACGTTCGCACTGGCAATTTTCAAGGCTTTCCCCTTTCTCCCTCTCACAAGGGCCCAGCCACACCTCGGTACGCTGATGTGTGACACCTCATTGTTTCGGCTTGTTGTTTGTGCTTTGTTCGTGCTTGTCGAATGCCACCACTTGCAGCCTGACGGAGCATCGCTGCATCACTACGTGTCTTGCTTGTATTCCCTACATGCCTTGGGACGTGGCAGATGCCCGCTCGACAAGTCGCCGGAGCAGTACCGCTTGACACACACGCACACTCTCGCTACCTCTCTTGGTGACAAGCAAGACGAACACGAGGGCAATCGACAGTCAACAACTAGCGACGTCGACATGTCCAAACGGTCAGTGTCAGCACATACGCATGCACATGCTGAATGCACTTTCTCATGCATACGCCGACACCTTGTCTGTAATCTTGTCTGCATGCACCGGCAGCCTTGCACGTGCAATCTTCACTCACACCAAGTTGAAACCCATGTCACATACGACAGGTTCTCGAAGGGTGTGTTAACTGGCAAAGACGCCAAAGAAGCAGTCACCAGGTTGCTTGGTGATCACGCTGACAAAGAGGGTGTGTGTACGGACATCGCTATTTCCACCCCGTGCACATCCACAAAAGCAGAGGCAGTGCGCGCGATCATCGAGGCTCTGTGCAATATTCCTGACGGAGGCACGCGCCTGCTGCACTTTTCCGCGCCAACACCAGCTCACGCTGCCAAGTTCCGCGACGGCTCACTCAGCTCCGCCGTCAATGCTCTTGGCATGGTCTTGACCTCAAGTACGGCGCCGACTATCAATCCTCGCTCTGTTTATGTTCGGCAACCCCATCCAGATGCTGTCGACATCGTGTGCTTGGTCAGCAGCATGGTCAGCATGCCCGGCACAAGCCAAGGCCCTCTGCTGAGTGTTTATGCGAACGCCGAGGTTCCAAAGCTGCCAGCTCGCCGGCTCGGCGCTGTTGACGGTACCCGTTTCAGCTGGGATGAAGTGGAGCAGGCGTTTACTCAATTGCCCCCAAAATGTGCGATGACGGAACTGGCCTCCTTGGCTGAGGTAAGCCGCAACGCTGTTGTTTGGGTGTGGTTTGGCTGGTTGATTTGATACCGCTTGCTTGCTTGCGAGAGAGTTCAGGAAGATAGCGGGTTTGCTGCAGTTGTGCACAAACCATGACGGCACACACACACACACACACACACACACACACACACATACACTCATACACACACACTCTCTCACACACTCACTCACTCACACACACACACACTCACACACACACTCACTCACTCACACACACACACTCACTCACTCACTCACACACACACACTCACACACACTCACTCACACACTCATACACACACACTCTCTCTCATACACTCACACACACGCGCGCGCTTGTTTGCTCTGGCGGTACAGGTTGTGGAACCCAGTGAGTCATTTGTACAAGGAAAACCGGTTCCCCAACACTCGCCGGAATGGCGCCGCACGGAATTGAAAGAGCTTGAATGGGTACGCGAGCGACCGAAGAGTGAGAATGGCTCCGCTGCCACGGATGCGTTCAAGAACGTGCTGGGCAAGTTCCACTTTCAGCACACAACCAAGAAACACAAGTATTTGTTGCAGCTGTGGCATTCGGACGTCGTTGATGCGCACTCGGAACCTGCCCATTTTCTTGTCGGCGTCGACGACGACGGCGTTGTGGTTGGCATGCCGTTTCCACTCGACGAGGGCGCCGAATACGACGCGCTCGAACAAGCACGGCTGATCTTGGAAGCGCGCATTGGCGAGCTGTGGCCGCAGCCCACGGCGCCCGCCCAGATTTGCCTCTGCGACGTCGATGCACCCGATGGGCAGATTGTGGACGGCAAATACGCCGCCATCGCCTGGGACTCGCCACAGTGGGATCAGTGGCTACGACAGCACTGGCCGCGAACTCAGAAAGGACGGCAGAAGCCGCGAATCGAGCTGCCAGACAACATCGCCCGGGCGCTCGCGCTCACCCGCGCTGGGCAGGCCGACACCGTCATCAAGCCACCACCTACACCTGAGACAGACATGGAGCACTTGCGCGCAGAGAAGGACCGCGCGTGGGCAGCGTACTGCCAAGCGAGACAACAGCACGACGATGCCGTACTGACAAATCAAGCACCAAGACACATCGAGGACGCACGCAAGAACATGGATGCAGCGCTTGCACACCACACGGAGATCCACAACGCCATCTACCGTGCTGAGAACTCCGTCTCACAGCGGCAGCAGCTTCATGATCGTGACACGCCACAGCTGCTGCTTCTTGTCCCACCCAAACTGGCAGAAGCAGCGGGAATGCCGACAACACTTGTGCCCTCGGAGCAAGTGGTGCCTCTCCGGCATGTTGTGTTGCACATCACGTTTCCTGCGACGCCCATTCAGCTCTTCTCTCGCAAAGCGGACGTGCTGGTGCACGTGCTGCTCCACGACAGGCAAGGGCGCGCTTTTGTGGAAGCCCTGCCGCCCCCAGCAACTTGGGCACACCTGCGGTACCTTCGCAACAACGACCTTCTCAGCGTTGCTTGGCACCACGCCACATCCGCTGCAGTTGTGCTACGAGACAGCGACTACGTGCTCTTCCCTGGACGTGGGCAGCAACCAGCCACCTGCACACGCATCGAGCAAGTGTGCAAGTATCTCTTTGCCAGCCACGTGTTGGTGGTAGTGGTGGACGAGCTGGCCTTGGTTGCGGGTGCGCGTGTTCCAATGCTTCGACCACTGCTTGAGCAACTCGACAGCACCGTTTCAGCCCATGTGGTGATGCTTGCCACGCGCGCCTTTCACGTGGAGCCTCTGCTTCGCGCTGCAGCTGCGGTCCAGGCCTCCTGCTCACGAAAGTGCTGCTGGGACGTGCAGCTGGTACCGCGACACGTGGTGGCGAACGTGCTGAGTGTCCGTCCACCAGAGCCACCGGCTTACAGCAGCGGAGGCGGAGGCGGAGGCGGAGGCCTCGCGTGTCTGCTGCCCAAGCAACACTGGGCCGTTGCGGATGGTTGCGGCTTCTACCTTGTCAACGCGCTCTGCTGCTATGACGGTCATGGCCTGGACATGAAGCGTGACTTGGACAGCTTCGTGCAAAAGCAGATTCCCTTGCCGTTTCCGTTCACGACCAAGGTTCCCATGCGTGATGCAGCTCGCATTCTGCTGTCCAAGCTGGAGACATGCAGCAAGGCGCAACCGTGGATTGTGCATGCTGTGCAGTGCTTTGCGGCTGGCGGCGTCACGACGAGCCTGCGGCAGGTGATGGCGCTGACGGCAGCAGACAGCTGGGTCCTGGAGCTGACGCGCGACGACCCCGACACGGTGCAAGCAATGAAAGAGGCCGTCTTGCGCCTTGTGAAAGACACGCCGAGGCGGGTGGTCATCTTCATCGACAGCGGCGCCAGAGTACATGCCCAAACCAGTGAGACACTCGCTCGTGACCTGCACCACCACATCTTTAAGAAGACCGACAACAACACACGAGTGCCCGTAGTTGTCGTGTGGGTGACGCGATGGATGCCGCTTGCTCCGAAACCACAACGCGTTGACGTCGTCTTCCCCTTTCACCTGGAGACCAAGGCCATGAAGAAGCACGTGGCCGCGTTCCTGCGCGAGTGCGCTGTGGGTGATAGCCGAGGTGCAGGTAGCGATGGGAGCGCAGGGGATGTTGCCGCACGGCTGCAGGAGCTTGTTGACGCCAGTTTGCCTGTTCACATGGCAGAGATGCTGAGCTGCGTGACGGATTGGCCGAATGTGGTGGCCAGCAAACGGCTTGAGTCACTGGACGAGGCTGGCGTCTCTACACTGGGCTGGATGGCTGCTTTCAGCCTGTGCCAGTACGCAAGAAGCCGTGGTGGTGGTGGTGCACAAGGGCAGTACTGCTGGGTGCCTCTTGACGACGAGCGACGACGGGCGCTGGCGCCCGTGGAAGACATGCTGCTGCACCGCTACGACGCAAGCCAATGGCGCGGCTGCGTGGCCCTCTCGCCTTTCTGGGCACTGGTGATCCTGCAGTCGCTGCGCATCAACCTCGACAAACAGGCGAAGTTCTTGGACGTGGTGGTGACGGGCCTGTGCGTGTGCGTCAACATGCACTGGTTTGAAACCACCCGGCAGATCATCAGCGGCGATCTTCCATTGTGGCTGACGATCTTCCAGAGGGACGATGGGCGCATGACGCAGGAGGACAAGGAGTGCATGGAGGAACGGCTGGCTGCTGTGTTTCGTGCGGCCAAGGGCATGCCGGAGATGCACGTTGGGCATGAAGTCAAGATTGCGCAGACCCTTATTGCACTTCACGTGACCCTCTCCAAAATGGAGCGCAAGATCTGTACCCACACCGACACACATACACGCGCCCTTGATCGCGGAGTGCTGCGAGTTCAGAGCTTGCGTCGTGCGTTGAAGCACGCTGGAGCGGCAGTGGACACCCTGCGCAACCCCGCCCTGCACAGGCAAAGATCGCGTGTTGGGTTCATCGGCGAGTCATCGTACGCTTACTGTGTTGCTTTGCTGGCTAATGAGCTGCGACGGCTTATGGCGACCATCACCAGCACATTCAGCACGGCTTCGGTCCCCGCCGCGACGAAGCTGCGCCACAGTTTGAGTTCTATGGGTGGAGTGGCGTGCGTCCTGCTTCGGAAGCTGCAGGAACATGCGCAGGACAAGAACGAGGTGCGAGTTCTCAAGTCCAAGGAAGAGAAGACAACGCGGCTGCTTGGGTTAGACCCAGCAAAACTGCCAGGGCCTGGGGAGCAGCCAGCAGTTGCCGTGGAGGAGTACATTGCTGCTTGCATGAAGGCTGGTGACGAGCTTTTGAACGTGAGCGAGGCCTTGTGTCACGACTTGGACGCCAAAACCCCACCTGAGAAGATCGACAGCCGACTGAAGAACGCCCGTGTTCACATCTCGAAGTTTATGCAGGCTTCTCAGCTCAGGACCTGTGCACCCGCTCTCGCCCCGCTGAAGCAGCACCAACGACTGGAGGTTGCCCATCCTCGCATCAAGAAGAGTGAGGCTATCCCTGACAAGCAGCTCGGAGAAGCGCGTGTGGCTTTCATGAAAATGCGCCTGAAGACACGCGCTCGGCAAGACCGCATATGAAGGACCAAGGCAATTCACAGTTGTGCATGGTGTGCTGGAGTACATGAGCGCACGTGCACGTCGTGTCTCGAGCTGTTGTGTGTTCAGTGTGTGTGTGCGTGTGTGCGTGCGTGTGCCTGTGTGTTCAGTGTGTGTGTGCGTGTTCAGTGTGTGTGTGCGTGTGTGTGTGTTGTGTGTGTGTGTGTTGTGTGTGCTTTGACTTTGTAAGGTTCTGTAGTGTTGTTTCTTTTGTGTGATTCCTTGACGTCGTGGCGATGTGAGTTGTTGACGGCAGGTGGACGGGAGCCTTTGCTCACATGTTGTCTGCTTGAAGTGCACGTGATATGCGAATGTCAGCATGGCTTTGCTTTCGCTTGCTTGTACTTTGTGTGCCAACGGCAACAGCAACGTCGCTGCACCAAGCCAACGCATGGGCAATACAAGAGTGAAAGAGCCAACAGAACAACACAAAGAAAGGAAGCTTGGATGTGGGTGGATGCGAATAAGAAGGAGGCTGCAGCACAAACACACACACACACACACACACACACACACACACACACACACACACACACACACACACACACACACACACACACAAGTGCTGTGAAACAAACCGCCAAGCAAGCGCAGTGAGGGATGGCCGTCTGTATTTCACTGTTCGGCGTCAGCATCGTCGTCATCGTCGTCGTTGTCGCTCGAGTCCAGTCCATCACCTTTATCGTACACATTCCCACCCTCATCATCATCCTCATCATCATCCTCATCATCATCATCATCATCATCATCATCATCATCATCATCATCATCATCGTTGTTGTTGGCGCGCTGCTGCTCTTCTTCCATGGTCGCTTGCACCACCTGCGACATGTGTGTGTACAGCTTGCCATGCTTGCGTGACCGCTTGCTCTGCCGGTTGAAGCGGCGCGCCAGTGTCGCTGTCGAGAAGGAGAGGGAGCAGAGAAGAAGAGGAGAGGAGAGGAGACAAGGAAGAGGAGAGGAAGAGAAAAGGGAGGAGGTGGAGGAGAACAGTAATGAGGCATGTGGCACACACCACGTGACAACATAGGTAGGGGACGAGCAAGTATCCGTGAAGCAAGCACACTAGTGAGGTAGCCACCAACTGTACACACGTGCATACACACACACACACACACACACGCAAGCAGACACAAGCGGCACATGTACAGGCGAAACCTCAACGCAGAGCAAATACTCAACATGCACATACACAACGTGCACGTGCGTGTGCGTACACATCAAAATAACCGCAGTCACACACACACACACAACACACACACACGCACGCACACACACACACACACACACACATACACACACACTTTGACGTACCTTTGTGCTTGTGGATCTTGTCGCGAAGGACGGTGGATGCATATTCCTGCAACCGCGTGGCAGCCTCTTGTTGCGAGACCACCTTCTCAACACCGTGCGTGCTCGTGACACCGACGTTTGTGCGGCCCGTCCGTCCACCCCAGTTGAACACCTGGTACTTGCTCTCCTTGAGTGTGTTTGTGTACCGCGGGCGCTTGTCCTGGGGCCGCTCGCCCTTGGAGCGGAAGATGTCGCTGATGGCGGCGAGGAAGTCCACCTGAGTGGCATCGGTGGTGTTGGTGGTAGGAGGACAGCGGTGGTGGTGAGGGGATGGTGGAGGTGGTGGAAGTGAGGGGATGGAAGTGAGGGGATGGAGGTGCGAATGGTGTGTTGGTGCAGCAACGCAACCGAAACAGGTTTCAGTGATGAAGCGCACTGAGCAGCACACAAACGCGCAAAGGGACAAGACCAAGTGTAACAGCACAGCAACACAAGCATACACACGCACACACACCACACATATACAGACAGACATATACATACATAACGACTACTCACGTTAATCCGCTCCATGCCGAACGTTTCGTTGGCCTTTGCGTACGGGGAGACGTCATTCATCATTGTTTCGTGCAGTGCATCCAGAATGCGCCGCTTCAGAAACGCAACCTTGGGCACAATACCCGCAAACCCAGCCTATGTTTCGCACATGCGCGTGTGTTCACGTGACAACGGGGTCAAGACGCCATTGAATTCGTAGCTTGCGAGAGGGGAGGGGGATGGCATGTCTGAAATGGATTGGAACTTTGCAGTGCTACCAGATACGTGGACAGGTGGGCATGCGCTAATGCGCGCACTTTTACCTGGAGTTGCCGAACGCCTTCTGCTCCGATATCGTAATTGAACGGCGGCATGAACGACTCATCTGCCATCGTGCCAACACCCCTGTCAACAGTGGCGTGTTGTCGTTCCTGTTGAGTGTGATGTGCACATGCTTCCAGTCTCGAAGCTCACCAGGCAGAGCAATGTGCACCCACTTCAGACACACCAACGTCAAAAACACCAAAGACAAGTTCAAAACAACGACCACGCCAAATGCCCACTTGAGAAAGACGTCGCGAACTTTTGCAATCGCCTCTGTCGGTGTCTCTGCGGATGTGCAGTGCCCAGACAAGCAAGCAAGTGATGTGTAACACGACACGTGAGCAAACACGTGCCATTTCCAACTTGTGTGGCGAAACGCGACTGTACAGCGTCAACCAGCCCATGAGACCTGCAGCAACGGCAAAGACTACATTTGTTGATGTGTAACTCACCTTGCGAGTGCAAGACTTGGTAGACAAGATCGGACACGCGTTCCGAGTACACAGAAAACGACTTTGGATTCGCTGTGTGTGTGTATGTGTGTGTGTGTGTGTGCGTGTGTGTGAAAGGAGACGGGGTCATGGTACGAATGTGTTCAGATGATATCGCAAAAGTAAATGGTGTGGTTATACGCAGTACAAGTGAATGACAATCACACACACGTTCACAACACACACACACACCTTGTGGATCGAAGCAGCTGATCATGGAATCGATGGCAACTGGGTCGTTGTTCTCGTCAAACATGATATTCTCCATGTTGCCTTTGTTGTCCCACACGCACGGCAACCTGCAGTTGCAGCAATGTATGTGCGATGAACAAGAAAGCACCTCAATAACACGCACGCACGCACACGATGGGTCACGTACGCATTTACACATGCAGAACTAAAGCACACACACGCACACACGCACACACGCACACACACACGCACGCACACACGCACACACATACACACGCATTCACATACAAAAGCACATTTACAAACACACAAACCGTTTCCTCCTGTTAAGCTCACCTGTCGAAGTTGTGAATGAAAACGTCAAAGCCGACAATCGCGCCCATCTCGCGCAGTCGCCGCTTCCCGTCCTGTGTCAGACAGCATTCAATGGAGCAATGGAGCAAGTCGTGGGTTGAATCGTATGTGGAGAACACATCTTCAAGCTACACATGGTGGAGATGATTGGCGGTGTACATCACACACACACGCGCACAACCCACGCCCGCACACACACGCACACGCACATCACGTACATGACCGCACCTCGTGGAGCTTGCCCTGTGGTCCAAACGTGGCCTCGCACCACTCGCGTCGCTTCTCCTCGGGCTGAAATGCAATTTCACGCAGTGTTCGCCCCCGCACATATTCCATCACCAGCAGGAACGGCAAGTCAAGTGCCTTGCGGAGGCCTGGAGGGCAAGCGGGCGTGGATGGTGGATGGGGTGTGTACGAGCACGCACAGAGGTGAGATAGAGTATACGTGACGAAATGCGTTGTTGTGGATGAGCAGGGCGCTTGCGGAAGGCATGACATACGCCACACACATACACCACACTGACTTTGCTGTTGGTCCTTGGGCTTCTCTTCGTCCAATTCACACAGGCGGTTGTACAAAAGGGAGCCTGGTGGTGGGGATGGCAGTGTAAGTTGCTCCGAGGAACGTGATCACGACGAATACACACGCATATACACGCACATACACGCACACACACGCACACACACACACGCACACACACGTAGACTGTTACCTTTGGGACCCTCTCTGCTGACCATGCGCACGTTTGGGCAGCGGACGCCAAAGAATTCGGCCAGGGTACT
>NW_004754906.1:188959-207981 GCF_000188695.1 Salpingoeca rosetta | reverse complement strand
ACACACACACGCGCACGCACACACACACACACACACACACACACACACACACACACACACACACACACACACACACACACATTCGTCTGTCCACATTGCAAATATTCTACAAGCACGACGGAGGAAGGGAAAAGCTTTGCACGCACACGTGTGTGTGCACAACCCCTCATACACACAGCACACTCTCTTTCACTGCCTTGTTTGGGTGGTTGGTTCCATGTGCCTTGCGTGACCACACGTGTGTTCGTGTTGATTGCTGCTCGTGGTGCGGCCGCACGAACGAGCCAATCGCCATGTTTGGCAATCCACCCTCTGCTGCGCCAACGAGCACTGCACTGACGAGCAGCAACACTGACAACGATGAGAGTAGCAGCAGCGGGAACAGCAACACGAATGCCAGTGACGCGTCCAGCACATTAGGCCCTTCACTACTGCAACAACATCAATCTCAGGAACAGCTTCCACCACTGCCACAACAACAGCAGCAGCAGCGCCTACAAGATGCGCGATGGTCAACACCGCCACTGTCATCTTCTTCGGCTTCTTTGGCAACCACAGCGAGTCAGATGTCGAGACATCAACGTTCTGCCAGTGACACGTACGCTGACACCGTACAAGCACTGCATGCCATAACGGAGGCGCGTGGAAATCAAACACCACAGCAGCGCCCCGGCCTCCGCAAGTCGTTTAGCCCGCAGCCAGGCGCATCTGCTGCCACCCTGCTCAGTGACGCCACAGACATCTCAGCGTCGCTGATCCCTTGGACCACCAGCACCCTCACCCCGTCCACATCAAGCGCTGCAACAACGTCTCCATCTCCTATGGCATCACTGTCGTCGCCCGCGACATCCCAATCGCTGGACATGCACAGCACGTCATCCACCACCTACCACATTGCACCCTCTCCCGTCAGCAGCAGCACCCATGCGCTGGAAATGCCATCAAATTTGCTCAGCAGCGATGCTGCACCGTCGTCCTCGTCAGTGCCTGTCGCTCCCTCGAGCAGCGGCATGACCGGGTCTGCTCCAACCACTTTGTCGTCAGCAACACCACCAACAACACCAACACCAACACCAACAACAACACCAACAACAACAACACCCGCCACCCTCGCGCCGATTGCAGCTGTCTCAGAACAAACAGTCGCCACCGTAGCTACCCCTGAACCCAAACAGCAACAGCCTGGTGTGGAATCGACGGCTAGCCTACGTCAACTTCCACCGGCTCAACAGCAGCCGCCAAAGCCAGCAGAAGCGTGGGCAGGCCACCGTAATCAACCCCACCAACCCCACCAACCCCACCAGCAACAGCAGCAGCACCCAGGCCATATGCAGCTTGTGCCAGGTGCCTTTCTGCCCATGCCGCTGCCACCGCCATATATGCACGCACCCGTGGCAGTTGAGACGATGAGCTCGTGTCCAGCACCTGTGTTGCAGCATCCTGGCTCAACCATTCCGGGCCCACCACCACACACACACCAGGCAATGCCCTCGCTGGTTGCAGTCGAGCAGCACATGAACCCGCGCGTGCTGCAGGCACATGCGCTTGCCTTCCACCCAACGGCACCACAAGGGCTGCTGGGCCCAGGCCTGCCGATGCCTGTGCGCATGCCCACTGCAGCTTCAGCTGGAATGCGGCCACCACACGCACACGCAGGTAGCGGTACTGTGCGAGCACCACACGTGCATCGACCTCGCGGGGCTCCGGGAGCAAACGCACGCCACTTTCGTCCAAACGGAAACAGCCGCCATCAACACCACCCGCACCACAGCCTCAACCAGCCTCGTCACCAGCACCGCAGCAACAAGGCAAGCTCAGCCCCGCGCGGAGGCACGCACAACCACAACCACAATCGCCGCCACCACAACCAGAGTGGCAGTCGCCACTCGCAACACCAGCACCACCATCCTTATACCCACTACGTTCACACCCACAGGACTCACCACAGGTGAGCGTTTGTAATGCGTTGTACATGTGCGTGTGTGCATGCGTGTGTACGTGTGTGTGTATGCGTGTGTGTGAATGCGCGCGCGCGCGCGCGTGTGTGTGTGTGTGTGTGTGCGTGATGTCAGCGTGGAGCAAAGGGTGCAAGATGCTTGTAGTTTCCAGCAATTTTGGTATTCACGTCCCATCACACAATGCACGCACAATCACACACACACATAATCACACACACACACACACTCTCTCTCTCTCTCAGGTCGCGGCCTCGCAAATCAAAACCGCAGACGCGGAAGATGACGAAACTTCAGCAGCGGCTGGAGCAATCCACGCTCAACGCCAATGCAGAGCCGTTTGTGCCATCGTGTCTCCAGCCCCAGCCGGCACCATCACCATCACCGCCACACAAAGAGAACCACAACGACGATGCCGGGGAGGCGGTTGTCGATGGTGTGCGCTCGCTCACCGTGGATGGTACTGGCTCAACCACAGCAGCAGCAGCAGCAGTAGTAGCGACCACAACAGCGACTACGACAGCAGCAACAACATCAGGAGCAACGACGACGACAACAGCAACAACAACAACAACAACAAGGGTTGGTGTGACGGAAGCTCGGACCACTCGTCGGAAGGACAGCCGTTCCAGCCGCCCTACCGCGACGCCAACCACCTCGACAGCATCGCAGTCGACAGCACCACCAACCTCGACCGTGACGCCCTCGTCATCGGTATCATCAGCATCCTCACAGGGTGTGCCATCAGCACCACAGTCATATGCACTCCGCAGCAGCAAAGACACGGACGAGGTGACGGACGGGCACGATCTCTTGCAGAACTACCTCTACCACAAGTACCTCAAGTTTCTTGACAGAGCGCTGGCGCAGCGACAGGCGCTTGGGTACGGTCGGTCGCCACTCGTCAGCAGCCTGTACCAGTTCTGGGTGGCGCGCTTGCAGCACAAGTTCAACCGCAACATGTATCAGATGTTCAAGGACCTTGCGCTGGAAGACAACACCGCTGGCGAGCGCGAAGGAATTGAGTGTTTGTACAGGTTTCTCCGTGGCAGCCTGTCCACGACCTATCGTGAACGCGTCTTTCGCGACTTCATCTACCTTGTTGGCAACGAGCCACACGAGGACAGCTACGGGCTTGAGCAGCTGTGGTTGTTTCTGCGGGAGCGATCAGATGAGATCAAGCGCCGGTCGCAGCACACCGTTGAGCGTCGAATCATGAGCAGACCAGATCTAGCCGCATCCCTCAAGGAGCTCGACAGGTTCCACGCCCTCTCCCTCGAGTAGTCGCGTGGTGGTGGTGATGCTGTGTGTCTTTGTGTCTGTGTCTGTGTGTCTGTGTCTGTGTCTGTGTCTGTGTCTGTGTGTGTGTGTGTGTCTGTGTGTGTGTGTGTGTGTGTGTGTCCGCGTCTGCGTCTTGCGTCTGTGTGTGTGTGTGTGTGTGTGTGTGTGTGTGTGTGTGTGTGTGTGTGTGTGTGTGTGTGTGTACACATTGTTCCTGGTCTCTTGCTTGTGAACGGTCGCATCCTTGCTCGTTCCCGCATTTTGATACTTTTCAACTCTGTGCCCCTATCCATGTGTGTGTGTGTTTTGTGTTGTAATGGCGATGTTCGCCAGCACGCGTCGGCACCCGCCCTCCTCTCTCTCACCCATCCATCCACCCATCCATCCATCCACTCATTGGTTGCCTCACGATGAATGGTTTGGTGTGCTGGTGATGGGGAAAGGAGAGGTTTTGAGCGAGTACCCCTTCGCAACGTGTCACCTTGTCCTTGTTGATTGTGTCCGTGTCTTTGGTCTACGTGGGTTGGGCGGCGGCTGTAGTCTCGTTTCGTGTGCAAGTATTTCCCAATGCTTGTACGTGATGGATGGACAAGAACATGCTGTATTCATTCGCGCACACACGCACGCGCGTGTGAGTGTCGCTTGTGCTCGCATGTACACACCAACTACCAATACACAATGGCCCAAACGCATCAACAAAATTGAATGCAACAAGAGTTGGATGCAACACCAAGAAGAACACGAGGGGCAACCACAAACACACACACACGCGCGCGCACTCACACACACACACACACTCACTCACTCACTCAGTGCTCGTGTAACAATGCAATGTCATGTCAGGTCATCCAACCAACCCACCTACAACACGAAACCAGAAGGCAACATCTGTCATCTACGACAGAGAACACTTTTTCTCGTCCTCACCCCCAGCATTAAGCTTGGCAGCTTTGGCGCTGGGCTGACCGCTGCTGTGGCTGTTGTTGGACAGGTAGTGTGTGAGCGGGCGTTGGCTGTCTTTCGCTCCTTGCTTCCGCTTTTGCTGTTTCCGCTTGCCGGCCTGGCTCGGGGATGTTTTTGAAGGCGAGCGCTTGGCAGACCGTGTATTTGCTTGGAGGCTGTTCCCCACATGCTGCTGCTGCTGCTGCTGCTGCTGCTGCTGCTGCTGCTGCTGCTGCTGCTGCTGTCGATGTGGTGCGACTGGTTCCTTGGCGGGTTGTTCGCCATCCGCTGTTTTGTCCGCGATGTGTGGCCGTACCGTCATCTGTTCGCCTCCTCCGCCCATCTCGGCACACGCTTCCCGCCCCTCCTCCCCATGCGACCCCTTTTGTTCCGCGGCTGCTTCCGAGTTGTTCTCTGTCGGCTTACCCTCTGGCATGTCTTTGCTTCCATCGCTCCCATCCCCGCAGCGACTGGCGTGATCATGGCGCTCGCCTCCTTGTCCACCACCACCACCACCATCACCATCATCATCATCATCATCATCATCATCATCATCATCATCATCATCATCATCATCATCATCACCATCACCACCATCACCACCATCACCACCACTATCATCATCATCGTCGTCATCGCTGCCTCCACCTCGCTGCACAAACTCGTCCACCCTGATCTGGGTGAGATTTGATCTGACACGCGTCATCGTCTCAATCTTGCGCCCGAGCCACAGCGCGGCCCACTTGAACTTGGCCCTGTCCAGGTACCGCCCTTGATGCTCATTCACGCGCCCGGCGGCATTGAGGCGGCGGCGTATGCTGTGCAGGTGCTGGCGCTGTTGTGCTACGGCCTTCATGTTTGAGATGCACACGTCCACACACGCCATGACGGTGATGAGAAGGTTGAAGTTTGACTTGTCGCTAATGACCACACGCTGTACGTCTGCACTGGCCTGCTGTAACTGTGGACGGAAAACAAACACAAGGGGGATGGAGCGGTGTGGACAGGTGAGCTGGCGCTGCTGCTGCTGCTGCTGCTTTCGTGTTTGGAGGTTGGGCTTGCATATGCATCGAGACAGATGCGCGCTCGGGGAGAAAGCGAAGGGGCAAGAGGAGGGGTGCAGAAAGCCAGACACAGAGGGCGACGGCTCAACACGCTCACAGACTTGACGCATACACTAATACACGTGCGCACACGCATACACACTAAAATACACACATACACACACACGCATACACATACACATACACGCACATACACGCACACATAAGCACACACAAATCACGCACATACACGCACGCACATACAACCAGCGCCTTCTTGTGCGTGTTGCAACGCACAATTGCCTCAAAGTCGGGGATGGGCGCTGCATGCAACAGTTCCGCTGGTGCAGTTTTGCTCACGCAGTTGACAACATGTGTGGTTGTATTGCTCGCCAGCGTAAGTTTCAAGCTCCTGCAAAACACACACGCACATGTGGGGTTGGTACCGCAACAAGTACATGAGCAATTGCACCTGCAAGGGCCACAAAGAGCGAACAAACAACAGAAGAACATTCTATACACAAGGTCACACAACACGCAGCATACACTACGCATGCTACACACACGACACACACACACACGAACACACACACGAACACACACACGCACACATTACAAGCACACACGAAGCACGGACAACGAGCCAACCTGCAGACGGGTGTTGGAGGAAGAAGAGTGAGGAAGAAGCGGATGTTGTGGTGGTTCCACGTTGTGGCGATACGGCGAGCGAGGTCACCAACCTGCAGACATTGGATCAAGGTCATGGTGACAATGGTGATGGATGAGGATGAGGGGCGAGGATGAGGGGCGAGGATGAGGGGCGAGGATGAGGGGCGAGGATGGAGCGACGGGAGAGGCGCAGCGGTGCTGCCAGTTCATACACACACACAACGCATTCACAGGGAGAGAGAGAGCACATGCACACACACGCACACACACAACGCATTCACAGGGAGAGAGAGAGCACATGCACACACACGCACACACACAATGCACATTCACAGAGAGAGAGCAAATATACACACACACACATACACATACACATACACATACACATAAATATACACACACGCATACACACAGATCACAACGCTCACACTCACAATGCGTTCGGCAAAAGGTTTGGGCAGGGCTTCGAGGAATGATGAAATGCATGTTGAGAGAGGTGGAAGGAGTGCCAGGACACGCTTGTCCAGTGTCATCAAGCACAGCACATACGCAAGCCGCTGTGATGATGCCAGAAATAACACACACGCGGCTCGTGAGACCGGAGAGGGTATGCAGTTACAAGCAAGCATGCGCGCATGCACGCACACAAATGCGCAAGGGAGGTGGGCAATTGCAATTGTTGAGCACACGTGTACATGCATAGTTATAGTTATTCACGCACACACACACACACATACGCACGCACGCACACACACGCGCGCACACGCGCACACGCACATGCACACAAGCGCAACCACCTTTGCTTGCGTATATTGCGTGGCGAACGCGGAATGCAGACCAGCAGTGAAGGATGAGGACAACACAGAGAGCACCTGCACGTGTGACAGAAACATGCCATCACCATCAAGTGGAGGTGAGCGACACAACGTGAACCATGAGGACGCATGCATTGGGTGAGAGTTGAAGGAGAACAGCTGTGGCAACAACGTGCGCTTGTGAGTGTGCTGTTTTGCCAAAACACATTGGCAATGACACGTTGGGTGTGAGTGCTGCATGTCACGTGTTGGACGGTGGTTCAGACACGGTTGCGTGCGATCACGATCACACACACGCACACACACACACACATACACACACACACACACGCACAAACACACACACATACACAAACACACACACATACACACACGAGTTCGCAGCACAATCAAAGCTGCACTTACGTTGTGCATGCGCTGGAATGGAAGCGAACGCGTGCGTGTTGGAGGTGGTGCGAGCGCAAGACATGAGGGCTGTTCTCTTGCGCCCTTCCCTTTCGCTGACGGCGACAACGTCGATGATGACGAGGACGGTGCGGATGGTGGTGGTGATGGCGGTGACAGGGACGACAGCGTTGTTCGCTGTGAGCGCTGCGACGGTGACGGTGTGACAACGGCAGATACATCATCGACATCAACGCCGACGCTCGCCAGCGCCTGCGCAATGTCGAGCGGACCCGGCCGCCAGATGCACCCGAGCGACGACTGGCGGTGGTGGCGGTGGTGGTGGTGGTATCTTGGATGTGAGGGCAACAGTGCATACATTCGATGATTCGCGCAACTCCCATTGATCATACACATACACATACACGCGTGCACACATACACATGCACATACACATACACATACACATACACATGCACATACACATACACATACACATACATACACATACACATACACATACACATACACATACACATACACATACACATACACATACACATACACATACACGCACACACAGATGCCTCCGCCCAACACACACACACACACCTCCTCAGAGTGCTGGTGCATGAGGGTAGTGAGAGTGCGTGCAATGCCTGTGGAAACGCTGTCACATGCACGAGGCAACACAGCAAAGAGCCACGCCGCCAAATCCTTGGGCATGACATGATGCAAGTAGTGCGCAGTCATGACGTGCTCTGTCACCAGCGACGTCACCAATGGTGACAGGCTGTATCGGATGTCTGGCCACGCCCCCTCGGCCATCGCTGTACTTGTTCTCCTCCTGTCGCCACCATTCTTCTGCTCACTCGTCTGTCCACTCAAATCGCCGTCGCCTTGCAGGCCCTCGTCCATGTTCCCGCTGACACGGCCACCACCACTACCATCATCATCATCGTCATCATCGTCATCCTGGGATGTTGCGCCCGGGTATGTGCTGTCGTACGTGTGCGCGTGGTGGCTGCCATAATGTGGCGCAGTCGTGTCATCGCTGATTGTCGCCTGCCACTCCACCTTCACCGTCTCTCCTCGAACTGCCTCGCAGATCCTGCACAGCCGAGAGCATGTGTGTGTGTGTGTGTGTGTGTGTGTGTGTGTGTGTGTGTGTGTGTGTGTGTGTGTGTGTGTGTGTGTGTGTGTGTGACTCTGTTGTTTCGAGGGCGGCAATCGCAAATTTTCCTCTGAGAAAGGTTTTCAGTTCACGTGTACACGCATGCTCACACACGCATGCACACACACACGCATGCACACACACGCACGCACACACACACTCTCTCTCTCTCTCATACACAGCCATACACACCAGTCGTGGTTGTCTGGCGTTGGCGGGGTTGCGTGGTGGCTGCGCGTGTGTGGCGGTTGCGCGGTGAAGAACACGGGGAAGCCGGGATGGTCGTTGGGAGTGTCGATGCAATCCAGCTAGTCGGCGGTGTGAAGGGGTGTGAAGTGGTGTGAAGTGGTGGGGTAAAGGGGGAAAGAGCAGCCAGCGTGTCGCAAGAACCAATCAACCCCAAAATGGTCGAAAATACACAACAACACATCACATGCATCACACTCACACATGCATCACACACACACATGCATCACACACACACGCACACACACACACGTGACATCGCAGCGCACATGCGCGCGTACCGCTTTGAGGAGGTCAGTGCTGATGAGCTCGCTGGCTTCGCTGTCAGCGTACGTGTTCGTTCCCGTTGCTGCTTCTCGTGATTGTTTGTCTGCATCTTGCTTGAGCAGCTCCTGTTGTGCACACACAAGCGGGAGGGGATGTTACAGTGGACGATGAAGGCATCAACGGGGGGAGCAAACAGAGAAAGAGGGCACAAAGACGGCAGTGCAGGAAGCAATAAAACACCACCCACTTTCCCCTCGGTCGCATTGCCTCACGTGTCGATCAGGCATCGCTCACAAACACACACACACACACGCATGCACCTCGAAGCGCTTGTCGAACTGTTCGCGCTCAGCCCTAAGCTGTTCTGAGTACGTGTGATTCTTGAGCAGTGACAGCAGCGAAGATGAACTGCTGTTGCGACTCGGGCGCGACGATGACCGCCGTGCTGCCTCGATTTGCCGCCGCAGTTTCGCCATTTGCTGCCGGTGGACCGCCCGACGCCGCGCCGACGGCCGCTTCCTGCACGTGTGTGTGTGTGTGTGTGTGTGTGTGTGTGTGTGTGTGTGTGTGTGTGTGTGTGTGTGTGTGTGTGTTGGGTATTTGAGAGTACAGACAGGACAGGAGCAATGACCTGATTCCCAGCAGAGGGTGGTTGCTCTCTGCTGGAGCATACACCCATACAGCCAAACGCACAATCACACACACGGTTCGTTACCTCGGTGATGAGTGGGTGCTGCTGATGTCGGAGTCTGACGTGTCTTGTGTCGGCTGCTGCTGCTGGTCATCGTCGTTCGTACCCTGTTCCTCTTCGTCCTCATTCGCCGCATCTTCAACATCCTCCTTGCCACTTGCCCCCTGCTGGGCCGTTTCAGTGCTGATGACCAAAAGGTGGATAAAATGGAGTCAGTCGGCTGTACCAAGTAAGTCAAACACCGAGGCACACACAAAGCACACACGCACACACACGTACACGCATACACACACGCGCGCACACACACACACGCACGCACATGCACAACCACATGCACGTACAACCACACGCACGCACACGCACAACCACACGCACGTACACCCACACGCACACCCACAACCACACGCACATGCACAACCACACGCACACGTTTAGGCCGACCACTGATTGTACCTTGGAAGGAGCCCCGTGGGCAGAAGGTCATCGTCATCACCATCATCATCACTGTTTTCCTTGTCAGCGCGGCCGTCATCGTCGTCGTCTCTCAACAAGGCAGCAATGTCATCGTCAACCTCGTCTTCGTCGCTGCTGCTGTCGTCATGAGCAGCCTTGTGCTTGTTCAGCGACACTGTGAGGTCACGTTCATCGTCGCTACTGCTGCCGCTGCTCATAGCGTGTGCGTGTGGTGTTGTGTTGTGCGGTTTGCTGTTTGGCGCGGACACGGTAATACTGAAGTCAGTCGTTCCATGTTATGAAGATTTGTTGGCCTGACCGTTAATATTCTTTCGTGACGGCAGCCAACCAACAACCACAACAACAACACCAACAACAACACAACAGCGACCACAACAGCACCAACACCAACATCAACACACAACAGCCATGGGCAACACGTGTGGCGGTGGTGGGAAACAAGGCAAGGGGGTGAAGAGCATTGAGTCGTTTCCTGTGGTGTATGTTGGAACGATGTCGTTGCCTGCAACCGCTTATGCGGGTGTGGACGCCTGCTACCATGTTGTGACGACGTTGAACCAAGAACGAAGCAGGCAGACACAAGGCAACGGCGATGAGAACGGGCACGGTGGCGACGATGATGATGATGATGATGAAATGGGGCCCGAAGCAGGTCACAACCAAGCCACAAGCACGGACCCAGAGGAAGAGGACTTTTCTGCTCACTTGGATGAAGGATTGAAGGATGTAAAGGCCGTCCTTACCGTCTCCATCTACGGCATCAAGGCGCTGGTAGGGTAGGGTGTGCCTGTGTGTGTGTGTGTGTGTGTGTGTGTGTGTGTGTGTGTGTGTGTGTGTGTGTGTGTGTGTGTGTGTGTGTGTGTGTGTGTGTGCGGGTGTCTGTGTGTCTGTATATGTGTGTGTGTGTGCGGGTGTCTGTGTGTCTGTATATGTGATAGCGAGGTGGAGCGCCGTCTCGTTCTTGTTGTTGACGGCGAGCAAATCCGCGTCCTTCATCGTCAGCAGCCGAAGCGCCTCAACCTCATTCATCCGCGCCTGGTGTGGTGGTGGTGGTTGTGGTGATGGGGACATTGGCAGGAATCAAGATTGCGCCGCTTGGTGAGTTGCTCGTTTGGATCCGAGATATGCCATGGGCGCAGAAGAGCTGTCCAAGCACACGCACACGCACACACACACGCAAACACACGTGCATACAACTGCAATCACAACCACAGCAGCGCGCGCGAGCGCACGATGTGTGCGCACAACTGACCGCCCAGTGGAGAGCTGTGTGACCTCTGTTGTCTTTGCTCTCGATGTTGATGGAGCGATTGGCGAGTAGAACGCTCACCGTCGCCGCCCGGCCCTGAACAGCAACAAAGGCAGCGGCAGTGGTGGTGGTGGTGGTGGTGGTGGTGGTGGTGGTGGTGGTGATGGTGGTGGTGTTTGGCGAACACATGGTGTGAGCGACAGTTGGCAAAAATACGGGAACACATGCTTGGGGTGTGCGAGCCGCCATCTCGATCAAGACACTGCACGTGTAACACGGCGAGCATGTGCAGCCAACACGGCATTGCAATGAATTGCAGGCAGGGACGCACCAGCGAGCAGGCGACCATGAGCGGGCAGAGGCCTTCGTTGTCGGCGGCATTGACGTGGGCGCCGTTGGCAAGGAGCGTGATGGCGGCAGCAGCATCATCGTGCCGCGACGCAAAGTGCAGCGGTGTGCAGCCCTGGCGTGACGTTGTGGCCGTGAACAAGGACACGCAGGCAAATTGGTGAGGGGGGAGGGGGAACGGTGCTGACACAATGCCCAGAATTTGTGTGTTGCAGAGCGCAATGATGACAGGCTGAGAGAACGGCAGCACATGTACACGTGTACAGTAACGGGAAACCATGCACGCATGTACACAAGTCACAAAAGCGCAGGTGATTCGCGCGTGACGCACCTCGTTGTCAGCCAGGTTTGGTGATGCACCGGCCTTCAACAGCAACTCAATGACTGTTGTGTGTGTGTGTGAGAGAGAGAGAGAGCGTGTGTGTGTGCAAAGTGGTGAGGTCGAAATGAAAAGCATAGCAGCACATAGCAATAGTTCTGCGAAACGTCACAGCCACTCTCTTCAAACACACAACACACAACACACAACACAACACACACACACACACATCGCCACGCACTTGTGATGCTGGTGTCGTGGAGACACGCGAGGGCGAGCGGGGTATGGCCGGCCTTGTTCTGGACGTTGCAGTCGGCGCCGCCAGAGTCAATCAGCCACTGCACGCTGCGGGACTGGTTGCTCACCACTGCCCACGACAGCGCTGTGTTGCCCGTGTCATCTGTCGAATTCAGTATCCTGCACACGCGAGGAGCACGATTAAGATGTGGTTGGTTGTTGTGTTTGTGAATGGGCGTGTGAATGGGTGTGTGTGTGTGAATATGTGTGTGAATATGTGTGTGTGAATGTGTGTGTGAATGTGTGTGTTTGTGAATGTGTGTGTGTTTGTGAATGTGTGTGTGTGTGTTGGATGAGAGCATGTGTCCTTCCTTCGTGCGCGTGTGTTCGCGAACATTGGGTGGCTCCGGACTCACCTCAAGTCGAGTTTCGGATGAGGCTGCTGTTGCTGCTGTTGCTGTTGACTTTGCTCTTGCTCGTGTTGTTGTTGCTGCTGCTGTTGCTGCTGCTGTGGTTGTTGCTGAGGCTGTTGTGCATCTGGTGTGGATGCGCTTGATGGGCCAGAGGCGTGCACGTCGTCGTCCTCAAACGGGAGCTCGCTCATATGCATCCACTCTCCAATCGCCGTGTAGTCCTCGCCAGCGAGAACGCCGTCAACACCACTGTCGCCGTGCGCAAGCGGGGCAGGCGATGGTGCAGTCTCACCCAACAGCTGCTGCTGCAATGACTGCTGTCCTTGCTGTTGTTCACGTTGCTGTTGTTCATGATCGTGCTGCTGGTGCTGCTGCTGCGTGGATGCGAAGAACGGCGAGGAGGCGTCGTGAGCAGGTGGGGACGGCGTGGCCTGCGCTGACGACGACGACCCGGGCGACAGCGACGAACCAGACCCCGACGACAGCTGGTGCTGCACCAACTCCGCACGGAACTTGTCAAGCGCGTCAACATCCCCCTGCCATGGTGTTGGTTGCGGGGTGTGTGTGTAAGGGGGGAGTGGGGAGGGGGAATGAGTGAGTGTGAGTGAGTGAGTAAGTGACAGAGTGTGTACATGTGTACGTGTGTGTGTACGTGTGTGTACACGTGTGTGTGTGTGTGTGTGTGTGTGCGTGTGTATGTGTGTGCGTGTGTGCGTGTGTGTTTGTGTGTACGTGTGTGCATGCAACCAAGTTGCGCAATGTGCAAACGCGCGGTACGTGTACGAGGCCAGGCTGCTTCGTTGCAGCTGCGGAAACAATCATGACATTCACAATGGCCACATTCAATCTTACGAGGATGGCTGCTCGGTGAATAAACTTCTGGATGGTCATTTCTCCTTCGTCGTCGGCGCTGCCGTGCGCGGGCATGGGCTCGTCGTCATACACTGGGTTGTGGATGAGACTCTCCTCTGCGTGGCGCTGTGGCTGCGAGCACGTACGCAGTAACACGCACAGAGTTAGACTGCATGGCTAAGGTGCAACAAAGCAGGGAGGTGCGACAGACCAGCAACACGCGCAGGTACGCACCAATCACATAACCACAACCACAACCACAACCACAACCACATCCACAACCACGTCTCAAACACTCACGAATGCAGGCTCGTCAAATGGGTCGAGGTCCTCGCGAAGAACGAGAGACGGGTCCAGCTTGGCGCGTTTGGCGAGCAGCGTAAACACAATCACGGCAACAAGAACCACGATGAAGATGGCTGATGTGGCCGCAACGGCCGCAATCTGCTGGCTGTTCAACGGCGGGCCGTTTGGATGTGGTGCTGCTGTCGTTGTCGTTGTTGTCGTCGTGTTCACTAGCACAGAGCAAGCAGGTGTGGCGTTGTGTATGGGGAGGTGAGATTCGAAGCAAGGTCAACAAAGCTATGATGCTTGAGGGCAGCTCATGGGGACCGGGGTGTACAAGGAGACATGCCGATGCACTTCAACGCGCATATGTCTCGGTGCATCAAGACACAGGATAGATCAGTCACAGGACAGAAGATAGATCACAGGATACAAGATAGATACGCAAGCGCACTGACACCACAGGGAGCACGCGGGGTTTTCTCACTTGTGGTGGTGGTGTTGATGGCAGGGAGAGCAGAGGCTGATGGAGTCGTCGGCGTTGCAGATGCAGTTGTACTCGTAGTTGCGGTGGAGGGGGTGGTTGTCATGTTGGTTGTGCTCATCATGGGTGTTGTATGCATGTGGCATGTGCTGTTGGCAACAGGGAGGGTGGCGACGTTGACGTTGTTCCAGAAGAGAGAGAGCCAATCAAGGAACGGTGGCACGGCACTAAACGTTGTGACGCCCGACTAATGTGCGCAAACCAATGCAGAACACGCAGACGTAAGAACACACAGAAACAAGAACATGTGACAAGGAGCAGCAGACGATCAACCAAAAGTGGGCACAAGATAGTTTTGTGGGCGTGGGGTGGCAGCAGGACACAATCTCACACCGAACATGTGAACACGGTCCAACACACACACACACACGCGCGTGCACAAAGCACGCACACACGCGCGCGCGCACACATGCGCATACATGCACGCACACCTGCACGCACCCGCACGCACGCACCACGTTGAAGAGTCTGATGCGGCCTGTGGCATCTGCCCAATCCCGCGAGACGTCCACCTCACGCACGGTGAGGCACCGCCCATAGATGGACACGCCCACAAACCCTCGGGTTTGCACGTCCACTTGATCCAGTGCGTGCACGCTGCGTGGTGAAATGATGCAGGCGAGGAAGACGCAGAAAGCGGTTGGGTGGGGCCCGAGGGAAGGGGATGCGTGGGTTACAGGGTCAGCACAAGGACTCATGCAAGGAAACACAGGGGCACAGGACAGATGGAACTTGGCAGAGCCGCACGCACACGCACGCACACAAATACGTGTGCAAACACAAATACGGGTGCAAGCACAAACACAAACTCATGCGCACAAATACGTGTGCAAACACAAACACAAACTCATGCGCACAAATACGGGTGCAAACACACATACACACATACACAAACACAAACACACATACACAAACACACACACGCACACACACACACAAACATGCGCACAGACCTGTGTGTGGATGGGTGACCAAGAACGACAGAGACGTTGCTGCCTTTGGTCGTTTCAATCTTGAACTCATCAATGGTGTGGATGGAAGGCATGGAGAGTTTGTCAAGCACGCCATCCACAGACACATAGATGTCATCAACACGCTGCAGGTCTGGGAAGCTAAGCAAAGGCACAACTGCCCCGGCCTCGACTTCAATCTCCAAGTCTGACCACCCGCCCGTGCCATTCAAAACGACTGAGCACGAAGCTATGATGGTGACGCGCAGGTCCTTGCTCGTGTCGAAGAAGCCTGCTGGGATGACGCGGTTCTCTGCCTGTGGGCAAGATGAGATGACGATGAAGCGGGTTTTCCTTGTCTCCGACCATGGGACGTTTCCGCTTCCACCTTGGTGGTCATCGTCATCTGCGCGCACAAGCGGCGTTGTTCTGGTGGGAAAAGTTGCGAGGAGCAACAACACCCACATCCACAGCGCAACAACGGCTGTTGTCGCCCGTCGTGTTGTAGCTGTTGTTGTAGCTGTTGTAGTAGCTGTTGTAGTAGCTGTTGTTGACTTGGCCATGGTGATGCTCTTCACCGTCTCTGGCCAGCAAGCCCTAGATTGCCAGCAGCAGAGGGTGGGCGATAAGCAGACGCAGGCTCTTGTGTGGTTGGTTGGCTCGCTCGCGTCGTCATTCAACTCATCCACGCCAAAGAGCACAACAAAGCCAAACAAGGACTGCTGCGCTGCTTTTTGTTCGTGTGCGGGCTTTGTGCCTTTTGGTGTTTGGTTTTGGTTGGCTGTGCGAAAGGGTTCACGTGCGAAAATGCGTGGAAATGTTTAATGAACATTCGACTAGCGGCTAGGACGCAATCACGACGCGAAGGCGTGCGCGCATCGCGTACGGTGGCGTTGTGCGGGTGCAGCGTTGGGTCAGGGTTGCCGAGTTGGCATAGGAGCCGCACAAGGTAAACCGTGGTGCTCGTGCCCGTAACGCAATGAACAAGGCAACAAGGAAGTTGGTTGGTGGAGCAAACGAAACAAGCAACAAGCACAGAGCAAGCAAAGCAAGCAAGGAAAGCAAAGCACTAGCAGGCCTGTTCGATGCCTTGCCGAGTCTGCAAGATTGTGTGCGTGAGTGTGTGCGTGTGTGTGCGAGTGTGAGTGTGTGTGCGTGTGAGTGTGTGTGTGTGTGCGACAAATGGAGACAAGGGAACAGTGGGTGACGCACTCAAGAGAAAGAAACGTGTGGATGATGAACAAGAGAAGTCAGAATGTAAACTGGCGCGTGTGCGTGAATCTGCGACACGATTAAAGATGTGGAAAGGGGACAGAGAAAGCGAGATGCAATGTGTCATGCCTCCTTCGAAGGAAAGGCACACGCATTCACTTCACCCCCTCAGCCACACGCCGCTCCCGCCAAACTGGGCAGGAAGCAACGGTTGCCGTGACGCAAACCCACACGAAGCTGCGCAAGCAAAATTGGCAAAGCGCAGCTTCTCGATGTTGCCAAGCACACTGCCCCACAGTTCGTGGTGATACCGAAAAGCAAGGAAGCAGGCCTGGCGTGGATTGAGCAGAAGAGTGGAGGAGAACACAAAGAAACACGAAACACACAAGCGACGAAACGAGGTGGTGGCGACGGTGGTGGAGGGGATTGAAAACGACAGAGCGAAGGTAGAGTGGCAACGAGGGGCAACGAGGGGAAAGTGGGGAAGGGGGAGAAAAGGACGAATAGGATGGGGGGCACCGCGTAGGCGTGGAAAGAGACGCAGAGGAAAACAAGAAAGAGAACATGCAGAATGCAGCAGGGGGAGGGGGTGAAGCAGAACGAGGGAGAAGACAAGATTATCATTTCTGATGCACACTGACCTTGTTCCTTTTGATCTTGACTCGCCAATGGTCGTGGTTGTGCTCGCTGGTTGCACACGTAGTTCGTCACATTGTCGCGAACAGAAGCTCAGTACGTCAAGGCTTGGTGGGAGCCGGCACAGGGGGTGAAGGGTGGCATGGGTGGCGGTTGCTTAGGTCAACATGATCGTCAGCTTGTTGTTCTCCTTGCTGACTTGCTTTGCTTGCTTGAATCTGCTTCCACGTGCATGAAGTGCACACTGAAGAGGAAATTTATGTGTGCCATTAACGAAAAAGCAAGCAGAGGTGTTGGTGTCAGGCTTCCTGCGCCTCGGATGCTGCGTTGTCCGAGTTGTTTGTGGTGTACAGGAGGTAGTCTGAGCCCGTGCGGTGCCGAGAATCGGGTGTCGCTCTTGTTGGCAGCAACGGGGATGCCTCTCCACCTTTCCGACCCGTTGCTTGCTTCTGAAGCGCGTACATCATGTGTGTGTGTGTGTGTGTGTGTGTGTGTGTGTGTGTGTGTGTGTGTGTGTGTGTGTGTGTGTGTGTGTGTATGGATGGGTGGGTGTGTGTGTGGGTGTGTGTGTGTGTGTGTGTGTGTGTGTGTGTGTGTGTGTGTGTGTGTGTGTGTGTGTGTGTACATTGTGTGTGCATTGTGTGTGTGTGTGTGTGTGTGTGTGTGTGTGTGTGTGTGTGTGTGTGTGTGTGTGTGTGGGTGTACATTGTGTGTGTCGACGTTGGGTGTGTACATTGTGTGTGAACATTGTGTGTGAACATTGTGTGTGTGTGTGTGTGTGTACATTGTGTGTGTAAATTGTGTGTGTGTTGTTCATGATGAAATGAGGAGATGTTGAGACCAAACAAGCAAGCATGCCTGCCTGCCCACACCCAAAACAAAACAAAACGCAGCACGCGTGCAACCAGACACGCACACACGCTTGCAAGGCCTTACCTTCGGTCTCGCGTGCGCCGTGGTTGTCGGGTGCACTTTGGCGGCTCGCGCTGGCCCGTGCCGAGGCTTCATGGCCACTTCCTCCTTCAGCTCAGGCTGCAGCACAACAGGCAACAGAGAGACACAACCATGCACAGAAGCGCACGTGAGGAGGAAGAGGCGAAGCGGAGACAAAAGGAGGAGAAGGAGAAGAACGAGGAGGGAGGCAGAGGGAGGCACAACAAGCGGATAGACAAGAGAAAGCGCTCAAAAGAAGCGGTACACAAAACGCAGCGAACACGCACGTCTCACGTGCGTAACATGTGAGCGCACCAAGCCACCAAGCAAGACACCTCGTACCTGCTTGTATGTGCGGGCCAAGTCTGAAGGCATTGGAGAGTCCACGCTCACGGCCACTTCCAGCGCAAGGTCATTGCCAACCTGGCCGCGCCCCTGTTGAACACCGCAGTGCGGAAGCAAGTCAAGAGCAACAACAACAAGCGTGCGTGTGTAGATTAGAAGAAGAGGAGGGAGGAAAGAATTGCAACTGAAATACACAAGCACGCAGAGGCGCTTAAGGTGCACACGCACAATAACACGCGCTCAAACACAAGCACGCACAAATACATGCTCAACTACACGCATGCTCAAATACACACATGCACAACACATGCACAAATGCGTGCGCATGCTCAACTTACAGTGTGCATGTAGTACCAGAACACACCAGTGGCCATAACGAGCACCAGCAGCAAGCACGCCTGCACAAGGGAGGCCCACAACCAAACACGCAACGCAACCAGATGTGAGCAAAGGCAAAGAAATCAGAAACAACGTTTGGGTGATATGGTGGCCAGTGCCCTGTCTCTGGACGAAAGAACACACACACACATGTACACATACAAGTATACACACATACATGTACACACACATACATGTACACACACATACATGTACACACACATATGAACAATTACATCAATCAAACAGGCACACACGCACTTGGACGATCATTGTCTTGACGGCGAGCACGGCTGCAACAGCGATTTGGGAGATGATCAAACACATCATCAGCTGGTTGAAGATCAGCGGCCACAGCTGCCCGCCACTGTCATATCGCT
>NW_004754906.1:148959-186459 GCF_000188695.1 Salpingoeca rosetta | reverse complement strand
CACGAGAATGATGGTGACGATGGTGACTGCGACGGAGCGGGAGAGACGGGCCGTGTGGGGCAGTGCCAGGTTCGACCACAGCAGGTCGCGGGCCTCTGCCGCCAGATCAATCGTCCAGGTAAACGGCACGCGCGAGTGGCGCACCTGTGATGCAATCGTGGCGTCCTTGACAGTCTTGAACGTGACGATTGCGCTCGGAAGATAGGACGGAGATTCCGTTACCTCGCGCAGCCGCCGCGCATACTGCCACGTGGTGGTGGTGGTGGTGGTGGTGGTGGTGGTGATGGTGATGATGGCATATGGGATGGTGAGATAGGAGGCGGTGGTGACGTTGAACCGGGTGGATCAGGGAGGTGTTTGCGAGCAGCAGTCACTTACCGTGTCGTTGAGCGTGTTGAGTTCCGTCTGCCAGTGGTGAACTGCATCGACAACGTCACCACCGCAGCCGAGACACCCGCCACGCCGCATCGTCGCCTCCCCGCCCTGCTCCTGCTTATGCAGCGCCCGCTCAAGCTGCTTTCGCGCCTGCATGAGTGCAAGTAGGTGTGTGGGTGAGTGTGCGTGTGTGTGCATATGTGTGAGTGAGTGGGTGTAAGTGGGTGAGTGTGCGTGTGTGTGCACATGTGTGAGTGAGCGGGTGTAAGTGGGTGAGTGTTTCGGGAGTGTTACATCATGCATGTGCATGTCTCCACGTGTGCACAAAACTAGTACACCTGTCTCATGTGTACAATGGCGCGTTGCAGACATGCACGCGTAGCGCACCTGCTTTCGCTTCTTTGTGATGGCTGGGAGGTCCTTCACGTCCACAAACCGCGTCACCTGCTCGGCTCCCTCGTGCATTGATCTGCCCAGCACCAAAGCAGAGGCGCACCACAGAATGCACAAACACAAGCACAAGCCACCGTGGTGTGAACGAGAGCAAGCGCACGCCAAACGCTAGTACTACGATACACACATACACACGTACGCACACGCACACACACGCACACACACACGCACGCACACACACACACCACGACCACCAACACCACCAACACCACCACTACCACCACCACCACCACGGCCACAGCATCCCCATGCAGCTGTGGGTCATCACCTGAAGTAGTCGAGAACGGCTGCATCTGTGGGAACATCGGGCGGAATGTCGCGCACGAGAACAGCGTAGTTGTTGGCGTGCGCTGTGGCGAGGTAGCGGTAGCGGAACTTGGTGTACTGGTCGTCGTGGCGTGATGGTGGCGTGAGGGAGGCCACAAGAGGGTGCGTGTGCACAAGCCAACTCTACCACACGCACACTTACGCGCGCATACCGACACACGCGCGCACATATCAACACATACACTCAACCACAAACACACACATACGCACACAACCACAAACACACATGCTCTCACTCACTCACAGAGTCACCCGCCAGCAGCAACTGAACGGTTGCACGATACCTTCCTGTACGAGTGTCGGAGCGCATACATGATGATGACGCTGTACACGACCGTGAGGATGAGGTGCGCATTGAGGCTCTGGTTGCCGTCTGACACGTTGGCGATGGACAGGCCATCAACACCAGTGAGGCCAAGTCCGCCGTGCGCGTTGACGGGCAATATGATGATGGCAGTGAGCACGAAGCACGCGGCAAACGCCTTGAGGAGCGTGCGGAAGAGAAGTGTGTACATCAGCCCGTCCAGCCCGCACTGCTCAAACATCTGCACAGGCATGTGCACACGCGTGAGAGTGGGAGTGAGAGTGCGTGCGTATGTGTGTGTATGTGTGTATGCGTATGTGCGTATGTGTGTGTGTGTGTGTGTGTAATGTAACATGTAATCGATTGAAGCAACAAGCACACATGCTCTCACACAAACACATACACGTACACACATGAACACATGCGAATGGCTACCCCATGTTGATCGTGCTCACCTGCTGATCCGTGAGACGGAAGGAGGTGGTGAGCCAGCCAAAGTAGCCCGGCTGTGGTGGGTTGTTCTGATCATGACAGCGAGACGAGAAGTGGGCCAAGTGAGAAAGGCAAAGGGCACCAACTCCAGTAGAAAAAACACACAACACACATAAAGCAGGCAACGACAGTGCAGGACATGGACGCAAGCACATGCACACACATAAGTATACGCACACGCACACACATAAGTATACGCACACGCGCACACGCATAAGTACACACGACACACAACACACGCACACACGACACACACACACACGACACACGATACACGACACACACGACACACGACACACGACACACCGCGGCAAGATCCAGTACTCACGGGGGCGAGGTTTCCGATGTCATCTATTTCCTCGACGCGCGTCTCGTACAAGTGCGGCAGGCGGTGGCGAAGGCAGCAGAAGAGGGTGAGCAGCAGCACGGCGAGCACGGCGTTGATGCCAAAGGACACCAGGAACGACCGCGTCTCACTCTCGCGCACTTCGACGTCGCACTCCAGGCGCACATACACGGGGCCCGTTGGCGGCCGCGTGTCGGTAAAGGCGAACACGCACTCGCCCGCGCGCACTGCAGGCGTTGGAATGCCGCAAGCATGTCAATGACAGCGATCGCACAAAGGATTGGGTGGGGTGGGGTGACAACATATAGGACTTGATGAGAGCAAAACGTTTGGAACACATGCACACAAACAGACACAGAGAGATCGTACAGATGACGCACACGGGCTCACTCACTCACTCACTCACTCACTCACTCACTCACTCACTCACTCACTCACTCACTCACTCACTCACTCACTCACTCACTCACTCACTCACTCACTCACTCACTCACTCACTCACTCACTCACTCACTCACTCGCACACCCATCCCCAAGATGCACGCCTCGAAGCGCACCTGTCACGTTAAAGTTTGGCGTATCTGGGGAACAGTGTGTGGTGCGTGTCCATATCTTGATGCTGGAGCTGTTGTCTTTCTGGCAGTCAAAGGAATACGCTTCCTGTTGCACGCAGAGATCCAAGTGTTGCATTAGAACCTGTGCAGTGTCTTCTTGCACATCCACCCGTTCGTTGCCACATCACATACGACTGGCAACCACAAGAATGCCAATGTCAAGCAGAAAGAGGGCAAGCACAAGCACAGGCACAGGTACGAGCGCAATTTACCCACGCGCACCTGGAAATCGGGGGCTGCTGCGCAGGTTTGGGTGGATCGCAGACAATAGCGGGTTTGCGGCAGTCTTCCAAGCTGCAACAGTGACGACGACACCAACAACATGTATGCACGCAGCCACAGTGCAAGCACATGATCGTCACACAAGTACACGTTGTGTCACACAAACACCTGACATGAGACAACCAAACGAAGCTGCACACCCACGCTGCAAGCACCAATCACTACATGTGTGAGCACACGCTGCGAGCACAACACACACGTCCGCACACAAACTGCTCACCGTGGCAGATCCACGCGGCATGCTGCAGGATGCATCTGAGAAGAGGTTGACGCAGTCTGCGAAATAGACGTCCTCCCCATTCACCCCAACACTACTACCACACACCGCCACCGCACCGCCACAAACAACACAACCCATCTCATCCCTGCTGCTTGTCTCCCCAACTTCATCTCCATCTTCGTCCTCTGCATCTTCTTCGTCTGCTGAGTGTGAGTCAGCAAACACTTGTAGATAATTGCTTGAAAATGTTGCGCAGACCGCGGTCGTGCGCAGTTCAAACCTCGTTCTGCGTGTCGCCCGCGGTCAAACAAAGCAAGCAAGCAACGCGCATCCTTGTTCTTCTTTGTTGTGTTGGGTGGAGCAGGCAGGCAAGCAAGCGCCTTGGTTCTGGTTGGAGACAAAGGAGAACCGGGTTTGAGCGTGGTTGGAAGTACCGTTGTGGTTGTTAGTGGGGTTGCTTCTTCGCCAGCCAAGGACAGCGATTTCCTGCCATGCAAGGCCGCTCCAAAACAGAGATGGCTGACATTGTGCCGTCCGTGAAGAAAGGAGGCGTCAGCGGACACTCCGTCTTCAAGCACAAGCTCGTCGTCGGTCAGTTGTGTGTGTATCTGTGTATCTGTGTGTGTATCTGTGTATCTGTGTGTGTATCTGTGTTTCTGTGTGTGTATCTGTGTTTGTGTCTGTGTGTCTGTGTCTGTGTCTGTCTGTCTGTCATGTGTGTCTGTCTGTATGTGTTGTGATGTGCTCTGTGTTGTGTCCTTGAGCCTGCCCTCCCTCCCCCTCCCCCGCTTCTTTTCCGCTCTTCGTGATGTGGTGATGATCTTGCTCTTATCAAACACATCCCCATGATGATCACCAGCTCGTGATCTCGTGTTTCCTGCTCACGCGTCTTGGCTCTCCTCTTTCCATACCACATTCCCCTGCTGTCCCCCATCCAGCGCTTGTTGGGCTGCCAGCCCGAGGAAAGACGTACATTGCAACCAAGCTTGCGTACTACCTCAACTGGATCATGGTTCCCACGCGCGGTGAGCTGTCCGTGGTTGATTTGTGGTTGCTTATTGATTGTTTGCTGTTTGTTGTTACCCTCTCTGATTGTGATGTCACATATGATTTCCCCACTTAACTTCATCGTCGTCTCTTACTTTCCCATGTTCTTGCTGCCCCTCCTTCCATCTACAGTGTTTAATTTGGGCGAGTATCGACGCCGCAAGCTCGGCCCTGAATCGCCCGCCCAGTTCTTCCACCCAGACAACTTCGAGGGCGTGCGCCAACGAAAGTGAGGGTTGTGCTCGTGTGCGCGCGCGTGTGTGTCTGTCTGTGTGTCTGTGTGCGTGTATGTCTGTGTGTGTGTGTGTGTCTGTCTGTCTGTGTGCCTGTGTGCGTGTATGTCTGTGCGCGCGTGTGTATGTCTGTGTGTGTGTGTATGTGTGTGTGTGTGTGTGTGTCTGTCTGTCTGTCTGTCTGTCTGTGTCGTCACATACCCCCCCGCCCGCTTCAATGCAACTCACATGCACGCGATATGCCTGTTGTGTCCAGGGTCCTCGCTCGCCAAGCGATTGAAGACGTCCTGCAATATCTTCGCAATGACGGCGGCGTTGCGGTGTGTTTCATTGTGCGTGTGTGTGTCTGTGTGTGTCTGTCTGTCTGTCTGTGTGTCTGTGTGTCTGTGTCATGCTAAGGAGAGTGATCTTTTCCCATTCATCCCCATCCTCCCCCAAACAATCTCCAGATCTTTGATGCCACCAACAGCACCCGCGAGCGCCGCATGTGGCTGCAGCGCATCCTCAACAAGGCCGGCGTCAGGGTAAGTAACTTATTTGTGCGTGTGTTTGTGTGTATGTGTAGTTAGTCGGTGTATACACTTGCCTGCGCACGAACATTTGCTAGTTACAGCTGTGTATACCGTATGTGTGTACTTGAATTGCTTCCACTTATCGAAAGCTCACGTGTGCGCTTGCGCATGTGTCTGTGTACATGTGTATAGGTTGTATTTGTGGAGTCCGTGTGCGATGATGACCAGCAGATCCGCAACAACATCATGGTACGGACACAGCCAGCCTTGCCCTGCTGTCACAACTACTGCACTCGCCATCATTACCCACTCAAGTGTGCATACGTGTGTGTGTGTGTGTGTGTGTGTGTGTGTGTGTGTGTGTGTGTGTGTGTGTGTGCTCCGCTTCAAGCACTCGTCACACTCACGCTGACACATTTGCAAGTACTGACACGAGCATGAAAATATGAACACACCAATATCATGCACCACCACCGCAACAACAACAACAACACCAATCCAGGATGTAAAGGTGCGGCTGCCAGATTACGGCGCCCTCAGCGTTGACGCCGCTGTTGCTGACTTTGAGGTGTGATGTCAATGTGACGTGACGTGACATGATGTGTGAGAAAGGGTGTGTGTGTGTGTGTGTGTGTGTGTGTGTGTGTGTGTGTGTGTGTGCGTGTGCGTGTGCGTGTGGTGTTCTCTGATCTCTCTTGCATCAGCTTCAGCTCTTGCTCATCCCGTCATCCCCTCGCCACCTCCCCCCTCCCCAAACCCACCGCAAACCCCTGGACAGGAGCGCATCAAGTACTACCGCATGCGCTACGAGCCGCTGTCCTCCGAGCAGGACGCCGACTGCAGTTTCATCAAACTCGTCGACGTCGGACGATCTGTCCTCCTCCACCGCGTTCAGGGCTACCTGCAGATGCGCATCGCAAGGTGCACGTCTGCTGAGATTGTGTGTGTGTGTGTTTGTTTGTGTCTGTCTGTGTGTCTGTCTTGTGTGTGTGTGTGTGTGTCTGTCTGTCTGTCTGTCTGTCTGTCTGTCTGTCTGTGCCCATGTGCCTGTGTGTCTGTCTTTGTCTTGTGTGTCTGTCTGTCTGTCTTGTGTGTGTGTGTGTGTGTGTGTGTGTCTGCGTCTGTCCATGTGCCTGTGTGTCTGTCTTTGTCTGTGTATCTGTCGTCGCGTGGCTTCATTTGTGCGATCGTAAGCGTGTTGCGACAGTCAACCACCCTCACGCGCGTGCGCGCTGCTTGTTCTCGTTTCAGATTCCTGATGAGCCTGCACATCAAACCGCGCCACATCTATATCACCCGCCACGGCGAAAGCGAATTCAACACAGTTGGTCAGTATCCTTCAGCGCTGTTTTCATGTGTGCGTGTGTGTGTGTGTGTGTGTGTGTGTGTGTGTGTGTGTGTGTGTGTGCTTTTGCTTGCCACAGGGCGGATCATGAGGAGTCCTGGGGCTAGGCATTAGCTTGAATTAGTAAGGATCGCGAGCTCTAGAGGTGGAACTTCACTGCGCGCTACAGGTGCTCTTGGCAATTGGCTAAGAGCTGGGATCTACAGCCCCCCCACGCAATGCATGCCGACGTGCTGCTTTTATTTCCCCTGGGTCAAATAGATAAAGCTGAACCCCTCGGATCCGAATCGACATCGATAGCGGTGTTAAGCGAAATGGGTCCTCGGCCCGACTGTCGAGCGACACGAGAATAGCTTGTGTGTGTGTGGCTGTCTGTCTGTCGGTCTGTCTGTCTACCTGCCTGCCTGCCTGCCTACCTGCCTGCCTGCCTGTACCTATGTCTCTGTGTCCGTGTGTGTATCTGTGTCTCTGCCTATGTCTGTGTCTGTGTGTGTGTGTGTGTCGTCCTGCCAGCCGCCTTCAGCTGACGCCCTCCTGGAAATGCCTGCAGGCAAAATTGGCGGCGATTCGTCCCTGTCACCACGCGGAATGGAATACGCGCAGCGCCTCAAGCAGTTCATGGACGAGTGCGTATCCATCCTGTGCACGCGTGTGCTTGTTTGGGGCTGGCCTGTGTCAATACTGCCTCTGTTCACATGTTACCCCCCCCCCTTCACCTCCTCACTCTTGGCATCATCACTTCACGTCCCCACTGCACCCAACACCCTTCCCTTCGTCGCCGCCACCAGGCAAGAGCTGCCCAACTTGCGTGTGTGGTGCTCCTCCCTCAAGCGCACCATCCAGACCGCCCAGAACTTTGACGACGTGGAGGTGCGTGTGTGTGTGTGTGTCTGTCTGTCTGTCTGTCTGTCTGTCTGTCTGTCTGTCCGTGTGTGGAGGTGTGTGTGTGTGTGTATGTGTGTCCGTGTGTCCGTGTGTATGTGTGTGTGTCCGTGTGGAGGTGTGGAGGTGTGTGTGTCTGTGTCTGTGTCTGTGTGTTTGGAGGCACAATCGTCCGTTTCTGCATGCCAGGCAGTATCTGCGACAACATTGACTGTCACTCCCCTTCCCTGCCCCTCCTGCCGTCACTGTAGTCGTGGAAAGCGCTGGATGAGCTTGATGCAGGCCTCTGCGATGAGCTCACGTACAAGGAGGTCGAGGTGCGACTTTGCACGTCATAAGTTTGCTTCGGTGTGGTTGGTGGGCAATGCACTCGTGTCATATTTTCAGGGCGCTGCTGCTAATTGCGTCATGATGATGTGACATGCTTTCGCTTTGTGTGTGTGTGTGTGTGTGTGTGTGTGTGTGTGTGTGTGTGTGTGTGTGTGTGTGTGTGTGTGCAGGAGCAATTCCCCGACGTGTATCGGGATCGGGCCACAGACAAGTACTGGACCCGCTACCCAAGGTAACGCGCACGATGCAAACAATGACGTGGAGTTTAGCACACACATGCACGTCGGACGCACGTAGCACACGTAGCACACGTAGCACACGCACCTCCGCAAACATCCACGCGCACACCCTGGTGGCTGCGTGCCTCAGACGATGGCCTGTGACCGCGTGGCTCATTGTATGCGTGTGTGTGATCGTCGCAGGGGCGAGTCGTATGCGGATGTGGTGCAGCGGCTGGAACCGCGCATCCTCGACCTTGAACAGGCGCAGGTGGTGGCCTTGATGACGCCTCCCATGCGTCTCTGTCTCATGCTGGTGGCTCGTGACCATTCCACAGCGCAACCACAGACGCGCGCACACACACACGCACACACACACACACACACACACACACACACACACACACACACACCGCATGTGGTCAGGAACACAACCTCACACGCTGTCGTGCACACACTACCACCACCATCAACACCACCATCAACCATCACGCACATGCGCCGCAGGAGAATGTGCTGGTTGTGTGCCACCAGGCCGTTGCGCGCTGCCTGCTTTCGTACTTCCAGCAGAAGTCTGACCTTGCATCTCAGCTACCGTACATCAAGGTGGACCTGCACACGGTGTTCAAGATCACCCCCATCCCCTACGGCAACCTCATTGAGGTCTTCCCGCTGGGCATTGACGCCGTGTCCACATATGTCCCGCGCATCCCAACGGCGCTGCTCGACAGCCCGGCCATCAGCACGGGTGGTCGTGGCGATGATGGTGGCGAGCCGGCGCGATCAGCGTCCTCGTCGTCCCTGCAGATGAAGCCCTCACAGGTGATTGTGGTGTCGCCGGCGGAGTCTGCGCACATGATGCACCACGTCAACCCCGACTCGCCCGTGGACATTGACAAGCTCTTCTTTGGCGATGACATGGAGAAGGAGATTGAGAGTGCCAAGATGAAGTCCACCACAGACAGCGATGGGTTTGAGTCTGCGTCCACGCTCGTCAGCACGCACGCGTCGCAAACGCCGTCGCAAACGGCATCACACCGCCCCTCGCAGCAGCTGGCGGCGGAGTCGGTGCTGGCTGGCCGCTACAGCCCACGCGCCACCGACGCGCAGAAGGGCGGTGCTGATGATGATGGTGGTGATGCTGATGATGTGGACGAGGATGAGGACAGCCCGCTGACGCTGAAGCTTCGTCAAGGCAAGGAGTGACACATGACGTGTGTGTGTGTGTGTGTGTGTGTGTGTGTGTGTGTGTGTGTGTGTGTGTGTGTGTGTGTGTGGTCTGTGTAACACCACGTGTCTACCAACACAACTTCATGCTATTCGCTTTCGCTTTTTGGCCTGCTCGACCCTGTTCACCATTGCCTGCTTTTCCCTGTGATGCGCGTGCCAGCACCATAAACAACTATCAGCAACAACAGGGGCAGGGTGGAAAGGCGGGGATGCTGTGACCTTGATGTGAATGATGGCATGACGGGGAGAGCGAAAAAGGGAGTGGGGTGTGACATGGAGAGTAAGGCAGAGCAAAGTACAGACAACCAAATCACAAGCGACAGCAGTGCACTCTGACAGAGTGCAGGCATGTGTGTGTGTGTGTGTGTGTGTGTGTGTGTGTGTGTGTGTACATACGGCCAGGAAGACGGTTTACTGTGCAGACTCGTCGACAGAAGCGTCATCAGTGAGAAAGACATCCAGAGTAGGCTGTGTTTGAGGCATCACAATAAAGTCAAGGGCCGAACGAAGGGAAACCAAATAGTCACGGTAGTTGGCGAGCTTGTGCGGGTGGAATGTAATGAAGCGGCGAAGAAGAGTGGCCGCCTCTCTTGCTTGCCTAAGCGTTGGTGGGGGTGCGTTCACTTTCGGGACTGCCGGGCGCTGTGACGATGATGGCACGTCGTCAAGACAAATCACATCACCCTCCCCATCGTCCCCTTCGTCGTTGTCATCGATTCCACCCACACCACCCATACCACTGTTGTGGTCCCCGTCATCACCCACATCACACGTGCCGACATGCCCAGCCTCCCGTCCGTCAGAACCCTCAAGGTGGTCAACCATCGCTTCCAGATCACGAGGCTCGTGTGGTACCTCCGTAACATTTTCCATCGGTGAGCTCAGCAAAGCGTCGGCAGTTGGGGTCTCCTTGCCGAAGCGCGGGTCGGAGGCGAGCGGTTTTAGCAGTGCGTTCAGCTCGTCGATGTGGTCGTCTCCAGGGAGAATGTCGGCGTGATCCCAGCAATGGCGGATGGTGTCAACACTGATGTCCTTCCAAGCATTCTGGCACCAGTGAAATGCAACGTCGAGGGGCACATGCAGCCGTGCAGCTGTGACGCTTGTGTCCTCGAGCTCCTTGGACAGCCAGGTAAGGTGGCGCACTCGGTATTTCGCTTTGAAGGAGCGAATGATGCCAGCATCCAAGGGCTGCACATGGGACGTCGTGTTGGGCGGAAGGAAGACCACGTTCACCGTTCCGATACTGACACCCTTCAAGCCAAACCATGTGCCTGGTGTGCCATCTGCGACGATGTGGGAGCGTGCGTTGTTGACAATCAGCCACACAGGCCGCTGGACATGCCGGGTGAAGTCTTTGAGGAAGTTGTTGAAGATTGTGGAGGTCATCCAGGCGCTGCTGTTGGAATCGTAATGAGCACCGGAATCATGAAGTGACCGCCAACCTTTTGCAAAACAGCCAGGGTTCGCTGCCTTGCCAATCACGTACAACGGCAGCTTGTCGGTACCAGAAGCATTGCAGCACAGAGCAACGGTCAGTCGCTGCTTGTTCGTGACCGCTCCCGCACGTTGGTGAGATGCACGAGTGCGAGTTGGGAGCTGCGTATAGTACACAGCTGCCTCGCGCAAGTTGTACAGGTCATCACGGGAAACGTGCTCGAGGAGTCTGGGCAGCGCCTCACGCGCAAGCGCAACACCATCCATGTCCGCGCTTGCCGCCTGTGTGTGAAGCTTGCGCTGACACATGTCATGACGATGTTTGAATCGCAGCAGCCATGAGTGGCTGAAGTTGAAATGGTCTGGCAGAGATGTGTGCTGCCCAATGGCATGTGCTTTTGCCAACAGTGTTTCGTCTGTCAGCGGGAAGTTTTGGGCCTTCTGCTGCTCAACCCAGGCGGCCAAAGCTGCTTCGAGACCTGCAACTGGGCTCGGTCGAAGCTTGGCACGCTTTGCTGTGTAAGGATCGCTTGCTGCTTCCTCCCAGCGCTTTGGATCCTTGAGGATGTTTGTGATGCATGCTGGCGACGGACGCTTGCCAAACTTTGCACTGCAGTACTCGATGAGTTGCTCTCGAGTCAGCGACGCATCTCTGCCCTTCTCATGCACCACTGCTGCCTTCTCCGCCGTGGTCAGAGCCACTCGCTTCTTGGCGGTTGACATGGCGCGGCTTTGCCTGTTGCGTGCAATTAGCAACCACAACCACAACAACCAGTATTCGACACCATAAACAGTAGTAACGGTTTCCAAGCAGCCGCAGCAGCAGCAGACGACGGGAATGGATGGGTTGCGCGTTGTGGGGAGCGCTGGAGGGTCGAAAGGTGGAGGCGGCAGCGGCGATGGAAGTAAGACAGCAGCCTCCAGACCACCACAACAACCACAGCAACAACAGCAGCAGCAAAAGCATGGTAGTGGTGGTGAGAGCGGCCACATCATCACGGCTGTTGATCCTCAGCAACAAGAGGCGGCAGACGTGCCTGGGCCACTGCCAGCCATCGAAGGTCAGTATGTGTGTGTGTGTGTGTGTGTGTGTGTGTGTGTGTGTGTGTGTGTGTGTGTGTGTGTGTGTGTGTGTGTGTGTGTGTGTGTGGACTGGTGTGTGTGTGTGTCTGTGTGTGTGTGTGGACTGGTCGTTGTGTGTTGGGGGAAAGGAGTTTCATGCTTGAGTTGCCTGAGATGTGCTCATCATGAGATGGCGTGGTTGGCTTGCTGCATGCTGCGCGAATGCACCAATGCAGGTGACGTGGTGTCCAGGCCAGCGACGGTAAGCACACGGCCAGGGTCCATGAGGGAGCTGCACAGATCATACGACGCTCGCATGCGCGCGCTGTTGGATGACACTGAAGGCACAGGCCAGGGCGGCGCAAGAAACGGAGATGACAATCTGCTGTCACGAAACGTGGGGACGCCGCCTGAGGTTACCAACCCGTTTGACCTCCCGGAGTTTGCATTCACCGCTGAAGAGCTGCAGCCAAGCGGAGATGAGGAGGAAGAGGACGACAACGTGGACTCGGCAACGGCAGTCGGTAGCGGTGCCCCTGCCCTTGCAACCAGCCCTGAGCCCAGCCTTGGCATGCAGCAAGGCGAACAAGCAGCAACAGCAGAGGCAACGAGTGGTGGCGACGGAACTGGCGACCAGAGCTCATCTCCGGATGCAACAGACGTCATATCACCACTACCACTGAGCGATGATGCAGTGCCGACATACACGAGCACAGCTCGAGCGACTGGTGGTGGCGCCATGCTTCAACCCGCCTCCCTGCCAGACGCATCATCCCCAGCAGGGAATCATCAGCAGCCGCTGCTACGGCAACCCACATCGGCGGACGCTGATACCACCACCACACTGCCCCATATTGTCAGCGTGGTGGGCACGCCAGCGGGGCGTCCACACACGGGCATGTCCACGCCACCGACGGGAATGCGTGACGGGTTTTCACTGACAGGGACCGCTGTCAAGAGGAGTGCGGCACCGCCAGCCATCAGGGTTGATGGGAGCGATAGTGAAGACAGCGATGGCGAAGGCGGCGATCCCACTCCGCGTGAACGCCCGCCACGCACCCCCTCCACTCCACAGCCATTTGCTCTGCAGAGGTGTGTCTGTCTGTCTGTCTGTCTGTCTGTGTGTGTGTGTGTGTGTATGTGTCTGTCTGTCTGTCTGCTTTTGTGTGTGTGTGTGTCTGTGTCTGTGTCTGTGTGCGTGTGTGTGTGTGTGTGTCTGTGTCTGTGTGTGTGTCTGTGTGTCTGTGTGTCTGTGTGTCTTCGTGTCACGACGACGCGCGAAGCAACTCACCCCCTCTCATGTACCTGCACTTCTTATCCAGGGAGTTGACACGGTCTGGCCTCAGCGCTGTCCTCGCCCCACCGTACGTATTCTGTCTCCGTCTGTCTCTCTGTCTGTGTGTGTGTGTGTGTGTGTGTGTGTGTGTGTTGTGTCCGTCCATCTGCCTTTCTGCCTGTCTGTCTGTCTGTCTGTCTTTGTGTCTTTGCGTGTCTGTCATGCCTTTGCTTGAACCAACTCCGTGAATGCGTGCAGTTTTGTTCTATTGCTGCTGTATGTGTAACGCCGATTGTATGTTGCCATCTCCGTCCCCCACGCCACCAGGGCACGCAACACCAGCACCAGCAGTCCGCCCAAGTCCCCACAGACAATGCACGTGTTCTGCATGAAGGAGGCTGTGGGCATGGGCGTGTCGCCGTCGTTTGCGTCATTGCATCTCGGCAGGGACGATGTTGCGTCGTCGCATGCGCCCGTCCTGAAGACCATCACGCTGCCCGTCACCAACCTCGACCTCAACATTGGTGATGGCGCTCTCCGCCCCGTGAAACAGGTGTGCTTGGTGTTCGTGTATGGGATGCGTGGGATTGGTCGATGCAGATGGGTGGGGGTGTGGGTGTGAGTTTGAGTGGTCGTGGGTGTGAGCGTGAGTGTGTGTGTGTTTGTGTGTGCATGGGCTTGCCCGTCGTGGGTTGGTTTAAGTGTGCTTGTGAGTCCAACCCACTTTGCCCCTGCCCAAACGATTTGCTGCACCTCACACACCACACATACACACGCACGCATGCACACACATACATACACACACGCACGCATCCAAACACACACATACACACACCCATACGCACACACTGAAGAGCCAGCCGCCGTTTGCGCCACAGAAACCCGCAGACACAACAGGAAGGAAGGGATTCAACTCAACGTTCCGCCAACGAGGGGTGGGTGTTCACATGCGTACATGTGCCAAGGAAGGGAACAAGGGAGAGTCAACGAGGACGTGCAGAGAAGAGGGCACACAGAAAAGGGAGAGTAGACATCCACACACACACATGTACACTCACGCATGTACACACACATGTGTGCTCACAACGCTGCACTGCAATTTGCTCGTTACTGTCGTAAATTTGCATCTCCTTCCACCACCGCCACATCCACATCCATCGCCAGCTGAAGACGAGAGGTGTTGCGCGCTCGAAGGACCAGCACTTGCCTGCGGAGGTGGTGCGGACCGTTGCTCCGGTCTTCATGGGCAGGATGGGCGCCCTCGAGCCCGAAATCGACGACAGCACGTGGGCGGGACAGCTCCCGGGATCCTCGCTCCTCACAGCCACACAGACGGTTGGTTTGTGCGTGCATGTGTGTGTGTATGTATGTGTGTGGGCGTTGTGTGAGGGTGTGTGTGGGCGTGTGTTCGTTCGTTCTCATGGCTATCTTCGTCGTTGATGCGCGCTGTCAGCAAACTTGGTTCTCGCTGACACATGTGCACACATGTACCCCCCCCCGCACGCTTTGCATGCACGTGCGCATTCACACACACACACACACACACACACACACACACACACACATGCACACATGCACATACACACACACATGCACATACACCCGTGCCCACAACCGCAGCTTGGCCGTTCGTCTGGTTCGTCGCTGCTGTCGGTGGCGCGCTCGTCATCGGATGCTCTCAGCGACAAACACACGCGGGGTGAGTCACACAGGGGCGATGGTATCGGTGCTGGAGCAGACCTGGGTGAACGCTGAAAAAGGCACAGGACCTGAGCGGTGCTGCGCGCTTCCAAACTGCATGCACTGTGTCTCACTTCTCGTTTGTTCGAACACACACACACACCACACACACCACACCCGATGCAGTTGTGGACCGCGAGTCCAAGTCGCGTCTGGAGGCGGTTCGCTCCATGCTGGAGAGGAGCCGATCGCGGACAACGGCAGCATCGGACCAGACATCCACTTCGCCGCCGCAGCACAGCAGCAGCAGCGCAGCGAAAAACCCGGACACGACCACCGGCGGTGATGCTGATGAGTCATTGGAGGACGAGCGTTCCGCCCGCGTCACAACGCCAACACGTACGTGCATGTGTGTGTGCGTGTGTGTGTGTGCGTGTGCGTGTGTGTGTGTGCAGCGCAGACAATGTCGTGTGCACATGAAGGCATCGGATTGTTTTGTTTTCAGGTTTTGCATGTGACATTCTTCAACACAAGCACTCACCCATACCACGTGAACATGTCCCTACAGCGACAAAGCGGGAATCAAACACAGACGTGAATGCAGACAAGATTGCTGCCAGTGTTCGGCAGGTGAGCACCCTGAACACATGTGACGCAGACGCGTGCGCTGTTGCTCCTACTTGGTCACGCGAGTGGGATTTTGTTTCTTCCCACACAGTGGAAGGAAGACACGCAATTGCTCACATGCATACGGCCTTCCCTCACATCAACAACGACTCAATTGTTTGTTTTGGTTGACCTTGTGCGTGCACGTGCAGACAAAGGAGTTTTATGCCACGCTCGCCTTTATCGAGAAGACGTCGAAGCAACGCGACCTCCTCCAGTCCGGCGCTGATCCAGGTGCAGTGCTCACCAGTTTGCTTTTGGGCGTGAGTTGGGGGAGGGGGTGCGCTTTGATACATGCACATCGCACGCTCGTTAACGGCGCCGTCGCCGCTGCACCTGACACACACACACACACTCACTCACTCACTCACTCACTCACTCACACACTCACTCACTCACTCACTCACTCACTCACTCACTCACTCACTCACTCACTCACTCACTCACACAACCAAACACACACACACAACCAAACACACACACGCACGCACATGTATTCAACAGAGGAGACGGAGGAGGAAGCTACACTGCGGAAAGAGCACGAAGCTTTAATGGCAAAATACATGCAGGCGCAGTCTGAGAACAGTCCGTCAGAGGAGGAGCAGACAACCCTACTCATCAAGCTCGGTTCGTATCACACACACTCTCTCTCATACACATACACAAACTCATACCCATACACATGGTTTGTAGCTCGTTTGAATCTGTGTATTCTTGCTCTGAGGTGATGCCAGGCTCACCCGTTTCCATCCCTCCCCCCCATTTCTTTACCCTCATCCTTATCACCACCAACATCACCAACGTCGCCATCACAGGAGAGACGTCGCTTCACCTTGCGCGACCGGATGCGGCTCTCGGTTTCCTGCAGGGCGCCGTCAGCCAGAGCCCAAGAAATGTCCACGCGCGCTGGCTGGTGCGTCATGGCTGTAGGGGTGATGTTCTTGTTCTTGTACTTGTTCTTTTTTTTGTTCTTGTTCTTGTTCTTGCTCTTGCTCTTGCTCTTGTTCTTGTTCTTGTTCTTGTTCTTGTACTTGTTGCTGTTCTTACCGGTGACACTGTTGTCCTTGGGCCGACCAGCTGTGCGTGCAAGGGTGTTTGCATGCACAGGCACATCTGAGTGTTTCTCCTGCGCGTTGCTCTCACCTTCTCCGCTTGACTCACAACACGCTTACGCACGGTGCAGCTGTTTATGGCATACGCAATTGTGGGCAACACCCACTCTGGACTTGAGGTGATTGACCAGTGCATTCGCCTGCAGCCCGAGTATCGCTTTTACCGCGCACGCGCACATCTGTTGAAGGACACGACGGGCAAGGAGACAGACACCATCTCCGCACTGCAGGTGCACGCACTGTTTTCGCACTTTGGCCGGCAATTAACCATGCATGATTAACAGTGTTGAGGACTCATGATGTTGTGACTCACTCGACTCATCCCATCCCATCGTGTTCATCCCTGCACCACCACCACCACCACCACCACCCCCTCCTCCTCCTCCACCCCCTCCTCCTCCTCTTCCTCCTCCTCCTGCTGCTTCTGTTATCGTTGTTGGTCTTGTTGTTGTTCCAGATGGCCATCATCTACAATGGGCAGGACGCCGACGCGTACTACATGAAGGCCATGCTTGAAGTAGGTCGCAGCCCTCGCGTGTGTGCGTCTGTCTGCCTGTGTATGCGTCTGTTTATCTGTGGCTCCATCTACGACTTCGTCGTTTTGCCTGTGTAGCGTGGAGTGGATGTCAAGCAAGACCTGCTTGCGCTCACGAGGTCCCACCCATGCACCCACGAAACATCCACGCATGCTGCACACACACGCACGCGCGAGCAGGAGGAGCATGGAGACATGCAGCAGGCGGCATCTGATCTTCTGATGGTGCTTGAGATTGATCCAGACCACCTCATGGCCCGCCGCAAGTATGCGGAGGTGCTGTTTAACAGGGGCAGCTACCGCCAGAGCATCAAGCACCTCACCGCTCTCATTGTGGCCATGCCTTACGACTCCCACCTCTACTTCCAGCGCGCAATGGCAAACTCACACAGCGGCGACCACGTGTCAGCGCTGCGTGACATCACGCAATGCATCCATCTCGAACCGAACAACAAGCGCGCGTACTTCAACCGCGCGCTCATGCTCTCCAGGGCACACCCGCGCCGCGCCATCAAGGACCTGAGCATTGCGCTGCTCATTGATGCGAGTCACGAGCTCTCCACCGAGGCGTACCTGCGTCGCGGTATGCTGTACGCGATGCTGTTCCAGCACAAGGAGGCCCTGCCTGATCTGCTCGCCTGTCTCGCCAGTGAAGAGTTGCAATGCCTCAAACTTGGCCATCCCACAAAGACTCTCGTCGCAGGTGTGTGTGTGTATGTGCGTGTGTGTGTGTCTGTGTGTGTCTGTGTCGTGCGTGTTTGTCTGTGTGTCTGTGCGTGTTTCTTGGTGATGTTTGCGTGTGTGTATCTCCAATTTTCGGGCTCGCTCCAAAACGTATCCCTTCTTTTCTTCTCCTCTCACACCACACTCCACCCTGCCCCCCCTCTTCCGCTCTCCGGCAGTGCTGTGCCAACTCGGGCTGCTGAATCTGCGGCAGCTGGGCAAGTATGCGACTGCCATCAAGTACTTTACCAAAGCGCTGGGCGCTGACCCGAGCTGTGAAGATGCCATCCTCGCCCGTGCAGAGTGCTACCTTGAACTCGACAAGCAGAGCAGGGCATTCGAGACAGGTCAGCTCCCACATGTGTGTGTGTTTGTGTGTGTGTCTGTCTGTGTCTGTGTCTGTGTGTGTGTGTGTGTGTGTGTGTGTCTGTGGTGCAACTGAGATGTTCTGGGATGTCGTATGTTGTGGCAAGTGAGCCTTCGTGTGTGGTTTCTGATTACTGTTTGCGTACATGAGCGCCAGCTTCGCTCACCCTCACACACACACACACACACACACACACACACACACACACACACACACACACACACACACACACACACACACACACACACACACCTTTGCTGTTCTGCTGAATTGTTGACTGGCCCTGCCAGACTATTCTGACCAGACCCTCTTTCGAGCGTTGCACGACTATGCACGGTTGATCCACATTGCCCCCACCAACATCAAATACAGGTGAGAGTGGTGTGTTACGACAACCGCTGCAAGAGCACACGCGCGCATGCCCCCTCACACACACACACACACACACACACACACACACGCATCCTCTGCTTCCGTCTCTTTGCTCTCACAACATCACCGCCATCATCTCCCCCTCTCCCCTACTTCCTTCAAGGCTGTTGTGTGGCCGCCTTGCCCTTCGCCTGGGCCTTGCGCGCCAGGCAGAGGCGATGCTGAGCGGTGCGCGGCGCCTGTGCGACCATCTTGGCCAGACGCCCTCGCTGCAGACCGACGTCGATGTGCGTTTGCCCTTCTTGAGTCTATCGTGCACGCTGTTTGCACTATTACCTCGCGTTCCGCAGACAACGTTGGCTGGCATGGGCGATATGCACACGCATGCACAAGGGCACGCTTGCACAGACACACACATGTTCTCTCACTCACATTTTCGCGCGTGCGCGCAAACACGCCTACACCCATTCGCTCACAAACACATACACACACATACACACACACACACACACACACACACACACACACCGCACCACGCACACACACACACGCACGCGCACGCGCACACGCACACATGTGCAGATTTTCCTGGGCCACCGGGACGAGGCAATTGCGGTGCTGTGCAGGACGGTGTGGCCGAGCAGCGGCAATACTGCAGCCATCACCAACGTCACCGAGCACTTGGCTGACAACCGCGTCGAAGGAGGGGTGAGGCACGCAGCGGCCGTGGTGATGATGAGTGTGCTGGTGGTGGTGGTGCTACTGTAGTATTTGTCTGTGCATGCACACGCTTGCGCCCTTGTCCTCTACGCCAAACCCTACGTGTAACTGACACACCCTCATCACCGTCACCATCACCATCCCCTCCCCCAATGATTAGATTGTCGAGACGTACTTTCCTGCGCTGGGTCGGGCGCTGCTCAAATCAAATCGCGTGCAAGAGGCCGTCAGCGTCTTCCAGCACATGGTTGAAGTCGGTGCTGAAAGGTGCGCGCATCATAGTGAGCATGGGAGTGATGGGTGTTGCTGGTACAGTGCTCCTTGGCTGTATCGGCGTGAGAGTGCGATTTGAGCGTATGTGTCTGTGTACACGTTGCCTTGTGTCTATATCTGTTTGCGTCCACACGCACGTGTGCACGTGCACACTCTCATACACGCCTGCATCTCACGCGCATGTGCTGTGCTGTCACCTGCAGTGCGGATGTGTACTACAACCTCGGCCTGTGCTGCCTCAAGCTTGGCGACGACAAACTCGCGCTCAACGTGTTTAACCAAGCCGTGTCGATGGATAACACACACTCGCTCGCCCTGTTTGAGGTGTGTGTGTGTGTGTGTTTGTGTCTGTGTCTGTGTGTGCGTTTGCGTATGTGTGTATGTCTCTGTGTCTGTGCATCTGTGTGTGCATACTGTACTTCCCTTTCCATGCTTTGTCCTTCGTTGGCGTTTGCTTCGTTGCCCACCCACGAACTAATCACGCACACACATGCACTTGACAGCGGGCCAAGTGCAAACTGAAGCTCGGCCTGCCGCGCGTGCTGCCTGACGTGAATCGAGCACTGGAGAAAGACCCGTCCCTGTGGCAAGGGTTCCTGACGCGCGCTGCCTACTTTGCAGGACAGTCCAGGTTCCCAAAGGCCATCCTCGATTGCAACAACGTACGTGTGTGTGTGTGTGTGTGTGTGTGTGTGTGTGTGTGTGTGTGTGTGTGTGTGTGTGTGTGTGTGTGTGTGTGTGTATACGTGGCATTGCGGCCAGTGCCCTTGAAGTTGCTGTTGCTGTGCTTCAGTTGTTATTGTTGTTGCTGTGGCTATTGCCATTCCCTCACCAAGTCACCCATGCTCGCAATACCCGCTCTTCCTTTCGACCTGCCCCCCCCCTTACCCCTCTTCCCCTCTCCAGGCCCTCCGCATTGAGCCCAGCAGCACACGTGCGCTCATCATGCGCGGGTGCCTGAAACTCCTCAACAAGACGCTTGAGCTTGGTGTACGCGATCTGACGGACGCCACAGAGAGGGACCCAGGGAACCCGCTCGCATTCTTCAACCGCGGTGTTGGGCACCACATGCTCGGGCAGTACAACAACGCCGTCAGCGACTACAGTACCGTCCTCCTCTACGACAAGGGAGAAGGTGCGCTGTCTGTGTGTGCGTGCGAGTGGGGGTGTGCTGTCTGTGGGGGTGGGTGTGGGTGTAGGTGTGGGTGGGTGTGTAGGTGTGGGTGGGTGCGTGGGCTGTGCGTTGTGAGTTGTGTATGTGTGCTGGTTGGACTAGCGTTGGTGAAGGAACACCACCTTGCACACGATAAGCTCAATGGCTTTCTCGTCCAACCCACCCCCCCCCCCCAACCGTTTCTCCTCCGTGCCATCATGACAGGCTACCGGGAGCAAGTGCTGCTGAACAGGGCGCTTGCGTACATGAGTATGGGGTCAAATCTCGCTGCGCTGTGCGATTTGCTCGAGTTGTTGGAGCGCTCGCCAGAGAACGCGTCAAACCCGCTCCTGTTGCACACAACCGCCCTGTGCTTCTACAGAAAGTGAGAGCTCTGTGTGTGTGTGTGTATGTGTGTTGTATGTGTGTGTCCGTCTGTGTGTGTGTGTGTATGTGTGAGTGTCTGTCTGTCTGTGCCTGTGTGTGTCTGTGTGTGTGTATGTTTCACTGTATGCAGGCTGCAGCCTCTCATCTTGTTTCCCTTGCCCGTATTCAAACGACGCGCATGCACCAGCCGGGACTATCTCAACTCAATCGAGTACTACAGCCGCGCCATCGACCTCGACCATCACGTGAGTTCACAGGACCTTTCATCATCATTATCAACCAATCAATCAATCAACCAACCAACCAACCAACCAACTAATCAATCAACCAATCACCATCATTCCGTTACCTGTTTGCTTGGTGTCTCGTTGTTCACACCCACTTCTCACTCTCTATCGCTCACGTGAACATACGCGCATATCAACGCACCCGCACGCACATGGTCAGTTTGTGCAAGCGTATCTTGGGCGCGGCAATGCGTTGCTGGACATGAACACGGAGCGGTCACGTCGCCTGTCCAAACGCGACTTCCTCCGCGCCATCCACATCGATCCACGCTTCACCCCCGCATACCACAACCTCGCAGTCAGGTGGGGGGGGCGGGGCTTTGTGTGGTGTGCTTCGTGCATTGCGTTGCGTGGTGTGCTGTGTTGCTGCGTTGTATGGTGTTGTGGTCTGCTGCTTTGTTACATTTTGTACTTTGGTTGCTGGTGCTTCCTTCCATGGCCTTTGGTTGCATCAGCACTTGAATGACACCACGCTCAACCATGCCTTTCTCTCCCTCCCCCCTCGTTGCTTGCTGCCCTTGGTCTTGTACTGCAGCATGCAAACCTCTGGCCACCTGAAGCAGGCGTATGTGGTGCTTTCGCACGCCATCACGTGGGCGCCGCATAACAGCGTGCTGCTCGAGGCCCGCGCTGTTGTTTCTCTGCAGGTGCAGCAGCTTGGCGATGCGTTTCGAGACCTGTCTCACGCCATCTCCGTCCACCCAACAGGTGCCACCATGTGTCACGCCTGTGTGTCTGTGTGTGTGTGTGTGTATGTCTGTATGTATGTATGAATGTATGTATGTATGTATGTATGTATGTATGTATGTATGTCTGTCTGTCTGTCTGTCTGTGGCTCTGTGCGTGTGCCTGTGTGCCTGTGTGCCTGGCTGCCGCTGGGCGCTTGTGCCTGTGCCCGAGTCTGCGTGTTTCCTCCTTGTGTGCCTCCCAACTCCTCACACACGCACACATACGCGCGCGCATGTTCTCGCTTGTACTTCGCCTCTCTATCATTCACAACCTGCACACATCCCGGCAGCGAAACTGTACAACGCGCGCGGTGTTGTGCTGCTTTACTCAAAGCAGGGTCGCCCGGCTGTGGAGGACTTCCGGGCCGCCATTGCCGCAGACGCAACATATGTGCTCGCATACTACAACCTGGCAAACGTGCTGCTGGCCAAGCGACAGCTGCGGCAGGCACTTTCACTCTACGACAAGGCGTGCGAGCTGAGCGAGGAGGACGATGATGACTTGTTCAACAACCGTGGCATCTGCAAGGTGTGTGTGTGCGTGCTTGTGTGTGTGTGTGTGTGTGTGCCTGTATACACCTGCATGCTGTGTATGTGTGGGCGTGTTCGTCTACCGTGGGTGAGGGTGTAATGCGAAGTACATGCGCATCCTCGATGCACGTCACACTGTCCATTTACACAACGCGCGCACACAAACACGCGCAACCACGCAACCACGTATGCATACTGCAGGCGAGCCTTGGGGAGATGGCGGATGCGCTTGATGACTTTAAGCGGGCAGCCGCAACCCCACACTGCCACGAGGATGTGCTTTTCAACCTCGCACTTGCCCACGAGAAGCTTGGTGCGCACGCCGCGTTTGTCTGTCTGTGTGCGTGTGGGGGGGCGGGGTGTCTGTTTGTCTGTGCATGTGTGTGCGTGTGTGTGTGTGCGTCCGTCAACGGTCATATGTGTTCATGTCACAGCCTATATTTCTCCCCACATGCTTGATCTTGCGGCTTCCATTCACACCAACCCAACCACATGCGTGTGCACACATCTGTCGCCCTGCAGACAACTTGGAGGAGGCGAGCGCCGCAATCGACAAGTACCTGGAGAGGGTGGACCGTGTGGACACGCTTGCACAGCGACTGCGGGCACACATCCAGGCTGCCATGCACGCCAAGGCGTCCAGCACTGGCTCTCTGCTGCCGTGAGATGTGGGCTGGCGGGCAGGTGTATCCTTGGTCGTCTTGTCGTGAGGTCACGATTCGCTAGCAGCGGCGCTGACACCCTCGATGCATGCCAACGATTGTTCATTCCTTTGATCTGCTGTTGACAGTAATTAATATTTGGCTGCGCCTTGTACGCACTCATGTAAACACACGCGCGTGCGCGCGCGCGCGCACACACACACACACACACACACACTCTCTCTCTCTCTCTCTCTCTCTCTCTCTCTCTCTCTCTCTCTCTCTCTCTCTCTCTCTCTCTCTCTCGTGTACACACACACTCTTGTACAGAATAAAGACACGAACCGAATTCAAAGCGATCAAGCCTTTTGCCAACTTTGCTTCTTGCAATCACAGGTGTGACCAGTGTCCATGCCTTCTCGGCGGCGAGGGAGAGGGGTGTGTTGCAAGCCAGAGCAGACACGCACGGTATCGCTTTCGCGGTTTTGCAGTTCAATAAAACAGTAAGAGACATTTTTTTCCATCCACGATCAACGTTGCGTCAACGTTGCGTCAACGTGCCACGACAGTACACCAGCGGCAACAGCACAGAAGACAGACAGTCGCGTGTTACACCTTTGATTGTGATGAGTGGATCGCTCATTCATTCATTCATTCATTCATTCATTCATCCTTTCATTCATTCCTTCATTCATTCTCTTCATCTATGTATTCATTCATCCCTTCCATCCACTCGAAGCGTCTCGCCAAAACAAAGCAAGAAAGGAAAGGGGCTTGCCAACAAATGGCGACTGCGAGATCAACCACAAAGAGCTGGAAGAGCGTGAGCGTGCTGTGCGCTGCTGCACCTTGCTCCCATCTGCTGTGCAGCAGGAGAGGGTGCGGGTGCAAGGATGCAGTCAGTCAACCAGCCAGCGCCCTAGAAAGAAGGCCTGATGATGAACAACCGAACAAGTGAATGCCACAATTTCAAAAAGTTTGCGGCACTCACAGGCAGAGGCGAAGATTCCACGAGCACAATAACCACTGAATTCAGGCGCAGTCCATTTTGGCTGGCAGAGCGCAAAGCAAACACCACTCGCTGAACTCCACCCCACACCCTACACCACACCATAGCACCATGTCTGAGCCGAGGCTGCTGTTCAGCGGGTTTCTGACCAAGCGTGGGCACATCCGGAAGAACTGGAAGCGCAGACACTTTGAACTTACAGATGACAAGCAATTAAGATACTTTGTCGTCTCTTCACACAGACACGAGGTAAGAGTTGTTTGTTGTGTGCTGTGTGTGTGTGTTTGTGTTCGTGTGTGTGTTCGTGTTTGTGGGTTGGTAAGTGTTCTATGTGCGTGTTTGATGTGCGCATTTGTGCTTGCGTGTTTGCGTGGTGGAGACTTGTTTCTTCCTTTGATCATGCCTTGTGCCTATTCATTAATCACATACTCTCACACACAAACACACACACGCACAAACACTCACAAACACACACACACACACACACACACACACACAAACACACCCACACCCACGCACCCACTTCTCCTCCACCTTCTCCTCCACCTTCCCCTCCACCTTCTCCTCCACCTCCACCTCCACCTCCACTTCCACCCACTAGGCTGGTCGCCTTGATCTGACACGGTGCACGCAGGTGGCGCCAGGCGGCCGATGCAAGATCTCATGGTACTCTGGCGCAAACCCGCACCTGTGTTTCGGCGTCTTCACGTCCAACAAATCCCTCTACGTGTTTGCACAAACCAAAGAGGACCTGGAGGCATGGCTGCAGGCGCTCCGCTCCGTTGTGCCCAAGGGTGTGCCCGTCACCACCGCGGAGGAGATTGCGCTGTCGTGGGAAGGTCGGCGGCGCTGGTCAGCAGTCCCCAAAACACAAGACGAGGACATCATGTATCGCGTGACCGTGTTCCCCAACGGCAAGCGCGCCGGCGGGAAAGTGCTCGAGCTGCCCACCAGCTTTGACAAGCTGCGCATCGTTGCCTCGGACGCTATGGGCTTCCCAGTCGGCGCCGTCTTCGCACCAGATGGGACCCAGATCAAGGACATTGGCTTTGTCAACGACGACGACGTGCTGGTTGTGTCGTCGGGGGAGCCGTTCAGGTGCCCGCCAGATGCGGTGTGGCAGCCACGCCTCATCGGCGCTGCAGCAGAGGGCCTGGAGGGGCTGGAGGGCGTGGAGTCGAGCGACGAGGCCGACGACGAGCAGGACGCAGAGGCGAATCTGGAGACGATGCTGCAGGAGCTCGAGCACGAGGCGTCGGGGCTCAAGAGCCGATTGGAGGACGGCACCGCTCTCGACACCATATTTGAGGGCGGCGACGACGACGACGACGACGATGACGGGTACGACAGGGAAGACTACGACAACATGGACCTTGCGTTGGACGACCCGGAGGACCCGTACATCTCGCTGGCGGACATCAAGGCGATGCGGCAGATGGACGATGCGCCCGAGACGGCGCCAGGCAGCAGGAAGGCGTCAGGCAGCGTGGACACGGGGTACATGGACGTGGCAGACACAGCTGCAACAGCATCCCACACCACCAGCGGTGGTACAGTGGATACGGGGTACATGGATGTGGGAGAGGTGCGGAGCGAGAGCACAGTGGACACCGGGTACATGGACGTTGCTGATGCAAGGAGCACGGGCCCAGCGGATGGCGGCTATGCGGAGATCAGTGACGTGCGTGCAGGCAACGCCACGAGTGGAGACACGGGGTACATGGACGTGGGAGAGGTGAGACACGGGGCACCGGGCGATGGCGGGTACGCGGAGGTGGCGAATGTGCGGGAGGAGGGCTACATGCAGGCGGGGGACATGCGGTCTGCTGACAGTGGCGGGTACGCGGAGGTGGCAGATGTGCGCCCAGAGACAGACGCCTAACTCCCGGCGGAAGGACGCGTGGGCGTAGGCGAGTGAGTGAATGAGTGTGTTGCATGGTGTGTGTGTGTGTTGCGCGTTGTGTGTGTATGAGTGAGTGAGTTGTGTGTGAGTGAGAGAGTGAGTGTTCTCTGTGCGTGTGCGCGGTAATGAGCGAATAGCTTGAAGGATGTTGTTGTCGTGCTTGCAAGTGTTGGTTTGTTTGTTCCCTTTTCTGTCGCTTTCGTTTCATCCGCTGTTATCGGATTCGCTCCTCCCTGTCCCTTTCTCGTTCCGCGACGTCTGGTGTTGCTCATATGGACCTCGGTGGATTCATTGCAGTTCCGTCGTGTCTGTTCATCGTTGTCGGCATGTTCACCACCACACTCAATACCAGACACAACATCACGTGCACTCGCCCAAGCAGTGCGTGCCTTGAAGAGAACGTAACATCAGTGACACCACACAAAAGGGAAAGAGTGTGCGTGCATGTGCGTGTGTGCGCGCGCGTGTGTGTGCGTGTGCGTGTGCGTGTGCGCGTGCGTGTGCGTGTGTGCTTATGGGGCATGTGGGCGATCACCAATGCCGCCTGCAAGGTCCCACACCTGAGAATAACGGTGCAAACAGCAGACAGCGGACATGAAAGTGAGCGAGCGAGCAGACACGACAGCAATCACAACTGCAACAAGCACCATCCGTATCAGCATGCTGGAAAGGGCTCACCTTGCCAGCAACAGCCCAGGCCAGCGTGTCAGCTTGCTCCTGAACAACGTGTTGAAGGCGGGGGTCGGAGGGCAATTGTGAGGATGAGATGAGTGAGATGGGCGAGATGGGTGAGCGGGAAATGAGGTGGGTGAGGCGAGACAGGAGTGTCAAGAGCATGAAGAGTTCCGTGGCGTTGATGTTGATGATTCGTGGACACGTGCACAAGCCATGTGGCGACGACAACATACGCGCGTCTCTGCCTCGGCGTACACGCGCACAACATCCTCTGTGCCGGACGGGCTGCGTTGGAGAAGGCGGTTAGGAGGCATGGGAGCGTGCCGAAGATGGTGGAGGGTGAGCAAAGATGAGTGGAAGAAGAACATACAAAGCGAGAAGGGAAGGTCGTTGATTCACAAGCAAATGTCACTCGGCAACGCATTTCTTGATGCCTTCCATACACACAGACATGGATACAGACACAGACGCAGACACAGACACAGAGACACACCGGACGAAGCTGCGCGCGCTCGTGAACTTCTTGACGAGTTCGTCAATGGCGGATTGGAGACCGGCCGGCGCCGTGCACTCCCGCTCTGCACACACACACATGTGAAGCACAACGGGTGACATTGTGAGTGGCAACGCATGCAAGCGTTTCGGATTGCAGATGACACACAAGCAATCATACTTTCACGCACAAACACACACACACACACTCACACACAAGCACTTATACTCTCTCTCACACACTCTCACATACACGTACACACCTGCGTTGGTTGTCTTGACAACGGAGCGGTCAGCAATCTTCAAGGATAACAACAGCAACAGTAGTTTAGGTGTCAGCACGTTGTTGTGTGCAGGTGCTTGTTGCAGGCGCACATAGGATATATTGTGCGTGTGGAAATACACGCGTGTGTACCTCACCTTGACCTTCAGCTGGCGGTTGGGAAGATCGTCGTACATGGCGGCCCACTGCACACACACACACACACACACACACACACACACACACACACACACACACACACACACACACACACACAACATCACATCACAGTTGTGTTGAGTGAGTGAAAGATTAGCAGTCTGGTACGATTGCCATCGAACGAGCAATAACACACACACACACGTACACATACACACATGCACACACGTGAGCAAGCACACAGCAGCGCCACGACACCCTCCACCACGACGGCACTCACGTCTTCGACAGTCATGTTCTGGAGCAGAAGAATGGCCTCCACCATCAGCATGTCTGAGATGGCATCGCCAACAGTCTTCAAGCGAATGCAAGTAGTGGATTGACAGACCAACGGTCAGCGTATATGTGCGAATGCACATGAATGTGTATGCGTGAGAATGTGTGCGTGGGTGTGAACGCGCATGCGCGCGAGCACAATGTGAATGTGTGCCTGTATGTGCGAGTGTTGAGCACCACATAAACACCATCACCAGCAGCATTGCATGATCCCGTGTTGGCGACTGCACCTGGTTGATGAGCTCCGTCATTGCACGGAGCATTGCAATCGCGCGCTTGCCCTCCTCACTGCACGCATCCGCACACACGAAAGCACACACACACACACACACACACACACACACATGTAAGCAGACAAACGCACATGCAAGCGCACGCATTTCAGAGTGAGTGCGAGGTCGTGATTGCGTATTCGCCTTTCATCAAGCAGCATGGTCGCATGCCAAATGCAAAGTCAGTCAGCTGTTGTCTGCACTCGCGTGGAAGGCCAACTGCGCACCTTCCACTTTCGTGCTCGTTGATCTTCTTCAGAGCAGCATCGCTGAACACAACCTGGCAAACACACACGCACACGCACACACAGAGGCATACGGATAAGTACGCACGCACAGGCATATGGATACTTCGACACACACAGACACACGATCTGCATGCGAGAGAGCATCAGAACACAGACGAACAAACAAGCTGCCATGGCCAGCTTACGGTTCCGTGTCCGTTTGCCTCGAAGTAGACGCCGACATCGTAGTCGAGGGCCTTGTGGTGCAGGTGCTTCACACCTGGTGCGCAGTAGCATGGGATGCCATGGTGTGTCGAGTAATAACAGCACAGTTGTGGATGAGAAAAGGAGTTATGCACCACACACACACACTATCCATCACGAAGGCATCACGACATCATTGCATCATGCACCTGTCTTTGTGCATGCGACGGGGACACCGGCCTTTGTCTGCAGGAACTTGGTCGAGTTGCCATTCGCATACGCAGTCTGCAACGTGGAGCGGAGAGTACATACACGTGTGAATGTGAATGTGAATGTGAATGTGAATGTGAATGTGAATGTGAATGTGTGCGTGTGCGTGTGCATACGAATTCGAGCTGAGCCACATTGTCTATGCGCGCATGTACACGTGTACGTGGATGCGCATGTGTGTGTGCATGTGCGCGCGCGCGTGTGTGCATGTGTGCGACCTGGACGACGCCGATGTTGAGGTCGAGGGCGGCGGCGGTTGCGCACTGCTGGATGAACTGCGCAGCGAGCGACGAGATGCGGTCGCCGTCCTGGTGGAGAGAAAAGAGGCGGGGAACGCATGAGTGGGCGCACACTTGGAGAGATGGACAGACACACCAATACAGGAAGTCACATCTGTTGCACCAGCGCCCACATTAACACACACACACACACACACACACACACACACACACACACACACACACACACACACACACACAAAACACACACACACACACACAAAACACACATGCCACCTCCATGAACGTGCGCACCAGCATGAAGAATGTGCCATCCCTGGTGAAGAAATAGAGCACGCGGTCGGCATCGCCATCAAACGTGACGCAGCGGTCGCCCGCGCCAGCCGTCATATTGGCCGGTGCATGCTGCTGCACCTTCACGTAGTCCGCACCGCACTGCAGCGTTGCGACGAAAGGGGGGGTGGGGGGATGAGGGGTGAGCTGAGGCGATGTGTATGTGTGTATGACCAGAACACATGTATTCACGACGCGGCCACACAACAACACATGTACATAAACACACGGATGCATGCAACGTCCATAGCGCAAGTAATGCATGCACGCGTCAAGCCCACCTCGTGGTTGAGCTGCCCGCTGCCGTCGTTGTACATCTCAACCTGACAGACAAAGGGGGCCATATGCAGCAGTGGGAACGAGGAGACATGAGGGATGGAAATGACGTGCTGTGACGTGCTGTGGTGTGTGGTGTGGTGTGGGCTGTGGTTGGTGCTGACGTGTTGTGGTGTGACGAGCGTCATGTGGTGGTTGATGCGGCGTGGTGCGCTCCGCTGCCTTGCCACACCTTGAGCATGGAGGCAGCGTGGTGCGCCCCGCTGCCTTGCCACACCTTGAGCATGGAGTCGAGGTGCTTCAGAAGCTCCTTCATCTGCACAGCACCAACGCCGTTGGCGCAGTCAAGCTGTTGCATGCATGCATGCACACACATGCATGTGAATGGTGAGGTCAGGTGTGAGGTGGACATGTCACAGCACCCACACCAGTGGGCATGGCTCGAGCAGCAACCAAAGAATCAAGCTCAATGGGTAAATGGACAAATACACACGCAGATACACACAGACACAGGCAGGCAGGCAGACAGACAGACACACACACACACACAGACATACACACACACACAGACAGACAGACAGACAGACAGACAGATAGACACATACACACACACACAGACATACATACATACAGACAGACAGACAGATAGACACACACACACACACACACACACACAAAAGGCATCTGTACCTTGAGGCTGATTAGGTCGGTGCGGCCTGCGAGGGTCCAGATTGCCTTGAATGCTGCTGCGAGCTTCTCCTGATACCCGGCAACCGTGGGCGTGCCGTATGTGGCGTCGTTCAGGCACCTGAACAGCAGACAGCAGGCAGCAGACATGTGGAGGTGGTGGAGGTGGTGAAGGGTGAGGTGGGTGATGCTTGGGTGTGTGCGGATGTGTAGACACGCATGTAATGCGCGCGTAGGTGTGCGGATGTGTAGATGTGCTTGCGACAACACAAGCGTGCACTTGACGCATGAGCAGCGACTGAAGCTGAGTTGTGATTGGCGTGCGTGCTTGCAGGCACGGGTCACTCACCGCACGACGTAGTGGACTTGTGGCGTGGTGACGATGCCCAGATCCACCACCTCAGCACCGAGTGCGCTGCAAGAAGCAATGGTGACGTGAGGTGGAACGAGCCAACCAACACAGCTTGCGTTCAGCTCTCACAGAAGCACACAGGGTAACACACAGATGTACACACAGACACAGACAGACACACAACAGACTGACAGACAGACGGACAGACAGACAGACACAAATGCACACACACACACACAACACACGGACAAGCACATGTGCGCATGCGGGCATGGTCTTACGTGCAGCCGTCACGGGCGGCCTGGCAGAGCTTGAGGCCGCTGCCGCGCGTGTCGCGACCGAGAACAACCTTGGCCTTGGTCTGCATGTCAATGCCGCACTCCGAGATGATGGTCTGCTCATGCACAAGCGCGCGCGTGTTTTGGTGGTTGTGGAAGCGCGTAAAGCACGTGAGCTGTCGCAAAAGAAACTTGTGTACCATGGAGACATAGAGGGAGACATAGAGAGAGAGACACACACACACACACACACACACACAGACAGACAGACAGACAGATGGACAGACAGACACACACACGCACAGACACACAAACACAAACACAAACACACACGCACAGATACACACACCCACCCACACCCACACCCACACACAAACACACACACACACACACACCCACACACACCCACACACACACACACACACACACACACACACACACACACACACACACACACACACACACACACACACACACACACACACCCACACCCACACCCACACCCACACACACACCCACACCCACACACACACACGCACACACACACACATAAACGCAGGCCGCACGTTGATCTCGCCGACAAGCTCGTCGTCCTTGCAGTTTGCGAGGCGGGTCGCGTATGCCTCCCAGCTCGCCTCCAGCATCTCACCCATGGGATCCACCTGCACCAGACCCATACGTGACACAAAATAAAACAATAGGGTTGCATGTTTTATCAGCGTGTGCAGCGGCCAAGCGCGATCTTCATGCGCCAATTCTTGCATTGAGTGACAGTGAGCGTGCACTCACCAGCTTGGCGCCGTTGTCTGGCTCCGGGTTGTGGGATGCCGTGACCATCAGGCCGATGGCAGCTAAGGCGTGGGGAACGGGAAAGCAGAGGGTGGAGCGAACGTACCAGCACGTCAGTGCCCATGTGCAAGTCGTTGACTTGGCGTCTTGCAGAAGCACATCACAAGCAATTAAATTGCACAGGCACAGGCACACAGACAGACAGACACAGACAGACACAGACAGACAGACAGACACAGACAGACACACACACAGACACAGACACAGACACAGACACACACAGATACACAGACACAGACAGACACAGACACAACAAAACGAACACGTCAGCCTTACCTCCGCCCTTGCAGCGGGACCGAAGCGCCGCCAAGACGCCAACGCGCATCAGCACGTGGTCCAGGATGTCTGCCTTGGTGCGGAACCCGGCAGTGCCATAACCAACGTGCTTGGCATCCTCAGGGCGCTTGTGCGCACCAGCAGCTTCAACAACAGCAGCAGCGTCCATGGTTTTGTTTGCTTGCTTGAAGTCTTCCTCTTGTTCTTCTTCCGTCGTATCCAGTGGTCAGCGCCCAAGAAAATTTGCACCGGTATTCACAAACCTTCCACAAACACCCACCGACTGAATTCAGTCACACACCACCAGCCAACAATACAAACAGCACAACGCCAACAACGCCTGCTTCAGCTGCTTGTTGTTCTTCTTGGTTGTGCTTGCTTGCTTGCTTTGCCACATCACATTCACGCACACTGCAACGATGCAAGCGTCCCCACCAACACGGTCACAGCATGTGGCTGAGTTCCAGGAAATGGTGCGTGTGCGTGGTGTGTGGTGTGTGGTGTGTGTGTGTGGTGTGTGGTGTGTGTGTGGTGTGGTGTGTGATGTGTGATGTGTGTGTGGTGTGTGATGTGTGTGGTGTGCGTTGTGCGGTGTTGAGGGAAGTGGGGGTTCCTTGTTCTCTCTGAGTGGCATTGGATGTTACTGTCCTGCTTGCGAGCGCATGATTGCCTCACACACACATCACACACACCACACACACATCACACATCACACACACACACACGTGCACAGGCCCAGCACTATCTCAATGACCATGAGAAGGTCCAGTTGCAGCATGCGCTGACAGAGTTTAAGCATTCAAAATCCGTGCCTAGGCTCGTGGCCACGCTCAATGTAGGGTTCATGACTGCACAGCTGCTTGCTTGCTAGCTTGCTTGCTAGCTTGCTTGTGCATGTAGCTTGTTCGTCAAGCAGCTTCTTTACCAGTGCATGGGCTGCTCGCGTGTTCCGTTCTCTTCTCCCATTGTGCACAGCTTCGCCCTCACCGCTGCACGATTGCCTCTGTGTGTATAATTTGATAGATTGTTCTCGACACACCACAGAAGCGCGACTTGCTCCGGCCGCTGCGCTTCTTGATTCCAGATGACTTTGCGGTGCGATACCGTGCGCTTGACATGTGGCCCCTCAGCGCACCCCGTTCCCTCGCCTCTTTCTTCGTTCTCACACACATTTACCCTGATCTGCTATGTTGAACACCTTGCAGCTTCGTTCGGCGTTTGACAAGATGGCACCTTACGAGCACATGGCACACCCCATCTCAAAGCAAGAACTGGAGGTACGTGTGTCTGCGTGGAGGTGGTAGTTAATGCACTCTTTGCTTTGCAGAGGAAGAGGGGGGTGCGGGGGCAACTTGGGTTTGGGTTGTGAGAGAAGAGAGGCCGTTGCGCACATCCTTCCATCGCCGTGCCTTCAAGGCAGCACAGCACGTACACTCAGTAAACTCATGTTACTTTGACCTGTCTTCGTTGCTGTGCAGTCGCTTGGTGTGAGCCGCCCGCTCAGCATCCAGCGCCACCAACACGAGAGTTTCGGCATGAACATCCGTGGTGGATACGATATGGGTAAGGAAGTGAAATGGGGGTGGGGTGGACAGTGTGGTCGGCGTTTGTGCGGTTGCGTTTCATGTATCGTGCAACAAGCGTGCGTACATGAGGACTGCCTTGGAATACCTGGCAGATACACTCCCCGGATGCGCATACGTTGAAACACATTTCATTACACACACACACACACACACACACACACACACACACACACACACACACACACACACACACACGCACACACGCACCCACATTCACCCATTCACGTTCACATGTGCATTTTCGCGCCACACAAACTCCTTTTTTTTTTCAGGTACGGGCGTGTTTGTGTCGTCGGTGGATGCGGATTCCCCTTCCGGTCGCGCGGGTCTTCGCATTGGTGATGAAATCCTCTCTGCAAACGGCATTTCGTTCCAGGGCATTACCCATGCGCGCGCAGTGGAGATTATCAAGACCACAACGATCCTTCGCCTCGTCGTGCGGGTGAGACAGGCGACCCTTTGTGTGTTTGGGTGTGTGTATGTGTGTATGTGTGTGTGTGCGTATGTGTGTGCGTGCGTGCGGGTGTGCGTGCGTGTGTGCGTGTGTGTGCGTGCGTGCGTATGTGTGCACGTGCGTGTGTGCGTGGGGACGCTATCGTCGTGATGACGCCACCCGAGCATATGCATGTAGACGTACGTCTTCAACAACACCGCTACGCATCTGCATGTCTGATGACCATCATCATCGTTGCTTGTCACGTCACGTCATAACGGTCGCAGTACACGGGCCACGTGCCAGCGAAATACGTGGCGCGCTCAACATTCAATTGGGTGGACGGAAAGGTGCGGCTCGCAGTTGCTGTTGTGGACATGCTGGTTGCATGGTGATTGGCTGAGTAATGTGGTGTGACCGTGGTCCTGTGCAATATGTACCACCTTAGATACACACAGACACAGACAGACACAGACAGACAGACAGACAGACAGACACACACACACACACACAGACAGACAGACAGACACGCACACACACAGACTCACAGATATAGACACAGACACAGACACACATTGTTTGTCTCATCATCTTCCACCCACACGCCACCCACGACCACGACCACGTCCGCCTCCCACCACAACAGGGTCAGGCGCTCGCGACGTCCCTGGGCGCCCCGATGGGTGGTCGATCCTCGCCATCGCTGCCGACGGACGAGGGCGAGCGGCGCGTTCTGCTGCAGAAAAGCACAGGACCGCTGGGATTCAGCATCCGTGGCGGAAGCGACTTTGACCTGCCCGTCTTCATCTCAAGTAAGACCAGCCACAGCGTGTGTGTGTGTGTGTAAGTGTGAGTGAGTGAGTGTGCGTGTGCGTGGGCGTGTGAGTGTGAGTGTGTGTGTGTGCGTGTGTGTGAGTGTGCGTGTGTGTGCGTGCACCTTTTCAGGCTTCGTACTTCTTCCTCTCATCATCACCACCTTCTCGTGCGTGTCAGGTGTTGATCGCCACGGCCAGGCGGAGAGCGCTGGCTTGATGCCGGGGCACCAGGTGCGTTGCATCACATGAACGTGGTCACACATTGTCGCAGTCACGTTCTAATGTTTGTGCTGGTGGCTGGTGTTCAATTTGTGACGCAACCCTGCCCACACCTCATCAATGCTGCTCCTTCTACTCCCGTCCCTCCGCCCCCCCTCACCACCACCACCACCATCACCATCACCACCACCACCGCTGCTGCTGCTGCTGCTGCTGCTGCTGCTGCATTGCAGATCCTGAGCATCAACGACGAGGACGTGACTGCGTTTCGGCACGAGGAAGTCATTGATCTGATTCGGCGATCTGATGATCTGTTAATGGTCGTCAAGTATCGTGGCCGCGTCCCAACACACCGCATCGAGTCAGTGACGGAGAGAGGAGAGGGAAGAGCGTGGTGGGTGTATTGTGTAGCGGTGGGTGTACCGTGCCGTGGTGTTTTAGTGTCGTGGGGTCGTGTTAGGTGGTTGTGTCATGGAGTGTGATGTCGTGAAGGGCAATGGACGCATGAATGACAGTGTCGGTCATGCTTGAACAGCACCACCATCACCACCAGCCTCACACATCTTCGCCTCTTCTCTGCAGTGTGGACGACGTCAAGTTTGTGCCGGCGGAAGAGGTGGAGAGGGAACAGCAGGAGGCAACAAAGCACAAACACCGCGTCGCAGAGGTGCGATGTGCCCGTTCATTCACACACCCCTCGTCCAACACGAGCTTCCGCGCGCATTCCTGTTTCTTCTGCTTCTCATTCTCCTCCTCCTCATTCTCCTCATTCTCCTCCTCCTCCTGCTCCTCCTCACCACGACCACCACTACCACCACGACCACCACCACCACCACCACCGCTGCTGCTGGTCGGCCGCAGCCGCCTGTCGTCGGGGCCGCATCCAAGATGGCAATGGAAGCCGCTGTTGTCGACGTGCTCGGAGCAGGTGTGCACGCACTCACACTGTGTGTGCGTGTGCGTGTGCTAGTGCTAGTGCTAGTGCGTGCGTGTGCGTGTGCGTGTCTCAGCAAACACCCAAACACCGCTCCCAACACCCCTCCAACAACCCACACAACCCCCTCCCCCCAACACACACACACATTTGCAGACGTTGGGCAGCCGGTTGCCAATGCGGTGCGCTCGTATCTGCATGGGCGACTGCCGTTGAAGGACATGGCGCGATATCTCCTTGCACAGCTCTCGGACCCGCACCACTTCCGCGTCCTCGCCACCATTCGCCCGCTCCTCAAGGTCTGCACATGCTCGCTTCCGTCGCGGTCCGTGGTGGTGGTGGTGGTGGTGGTGGTGGTGGTGGTGGGGATGCTGATGGTGTTTTAGGTGGCGATGGTGAAGTGACACAATGGTTGCCGATTGTGGGGGCGATGGCTGCTGTGCGGCAACTTGCACTCCCATCCTTCTCCCTCTGCTTCATACCTTGAACTCATACCATTGTCTTTCCTCTGCGGTCCACACTCTCCCCCATCACTCACTCCTCCCCGCCACCGCCCCTGTTATACCAGCCGTTTGATGTTTCCGTGTTCAACGCGTTGGTGTCGACACAAGAGCTGCAGGCAAAGCAGCACCTGATTGCACAGCATGCAAAGGAGGAGGAGGAGCAGAAGAAGGCGCAGCGCGGCGACCAAGGTGTTGACCGTGGTCGTGGCGATGGTGGCGGTGCTGAGTGTGCTGCATGGCGTTGACTGATGGCCCTGAGCATGTTCTATCACGTATTAGCATGTATTAGCATGTGTTGGCATGTGTTCGCGTGCGGCTTCCTCTCACGGAACGTGAACCACGGCACCATCACCATGAGCGTCATCGCTTCTTCCCTCACTGCACAACACCTCATGCCCAACTCAATACCCCAACCCATCACCTCAACTCACACACCATAACCCCTTCCCCCTTCCTCCCATCAGCGTGGCCGGACTACGGAGACACGGGGACTCTGCGCATCGACATCAGCAAGAGCGACAGCAGCCGTCGTCTTGGGCTTGTTGTGCAGGGCGGCGAGCCAATCACACATGTGGACGCACACGCGCGTGGTGCATCCGCGCAGAAGGCGTTACAGTTTGGCGGAATTGTTATCAGGGACGTCAGGGCTGACGGGTGAGTCTTGCTGGCGATGGCGTGTGCGTGTGTGTATCTGTGTGCGTGTCAATGTGTGTGCCTGCATGCGGATGTGCGTGGAAACTTGTGTGTGTGTGTG
>NW_004754906.1:123959-143959 GCF_000188695.1 Salpingoeca rosetta | reverse complement strand
CCTAGCGCGCTGCGCTGAATGCGTGTTACGTTGCTGTAGTGCCCGCCCCTTCCACCTATTGCCGGCGTGATTGCGGCTTGTCTCTCTAACGATAAATGGTGTGTTACGTACGTCTTCTATTGTCGCATCAGGGAACATAGTTGGTGTGTGCGTGTGTGTGTGCGCGCGCGCGTGTGTGTGGTGTTGCACTGGTGGGTCATACAAGCGCGTTCGTATCAGTGACAAGAAGAGAGCAAGCACAACACTCTTCGCCCTTGCTCTATGCGTTTGCGCTCAGCACACACGCATACATGCACACATCCATGCACAAGCGAACACACACACACACACACACACTGCCATCGAAGGCCCGTCATCCACTACAACTCTTCGTGCTTGTGCTGCTCGTGGTCCTCGCTGCCACGGTCACGGTCGGCGCTGTCGCTGTCGTCCTGCTTGGCGGGTCGCTTGCGCATCTTCTGCAGTGACTCCAGGATCTTCGCCTGGGCGTCATCTTGGTCACCCAGGTTGATGCCTTGCTTGCGCAGCATGTCGTGCATCTTCTTCTTGCGCTCCTGGTCCTGCTGGAACGCCTTGAGCATCTCGTCAATGTCGGGGTCGCCCTGCTTCTGTGGTGATGTGATGGCGTGGCAACAAGGGAGGGGGCAGTGGAAGGGCAGGGGATTACGTTGGCGTGGCGTGGCATGGCGTGGACAGAGGCAGAGGGGGAGGGGAAGGGGGAGGGGGAGGGGCAGAGGGGCAGACAGACAGGCAGACACAAAGACAGAGACACATAGACACAGAGCAGACACATGCAGATACACACACACACACACAGACACATGCAGATACACACACGGACACACACACAGACACACACACAGACACACACACCGAGGGCTTGGGCTTGGGCGTTGAGGGTTTCAGGGGCCAGCTCTGCACCTCCAGTGCCCGATCCACAAAGTGCGTCTTCTCCACGCAGCCAAGACAGTCTGCACCGCGCTCCTCGAGAAACCGCCTGAGCTCGCTCACGCGCTTGTGCGACAGGTCCTCTCGCGTCAGCTGTCGCCTGGTTGGTGTGGGAAGGACAGTATCACAGGTGCAGGGCCGCAGGTGGAACAAGCAGAGGCAGAGCAATGAGAACCCAGTCTCGCATCAATGACAGAACACACCCTGCCACACTCGCCAGTGCCAACTCGACTTACACAGCCTGTGCATCGCCGTGTGCCGGGGCAGCAGCACCCAGCAGCGCCACCAGCACCAGGCACGCAACGGCACCAAGTCGCAGCATCATCATTCGGGTTTGTTTGGTGTGTGGAGAGGTTGGTTGTCTGCTTTGAAACGGTCTTCGCGTTGTGTTCACTCGAAATGATCGTCACGTAGGCAATGGACTTGGAGAGAATGGACGAGAGAGACATGCAAGCACAAGGGGGGGGGGATGTACATAGACGGGCGTACACACAGACACAGACACAGACACACAGACATACAGACAAACACAGACGCACACAGACAGAAGACACAGACACAGACGCACGCCAGCACACAACAACATTCACGGCACGCGCCCGCCTACAACTGCTGCTGGCGCTGCTTGAAGGCCTCATCAGCGGGGCCGCCAGGGAAGTAGTAGTCTGCGCGCGGGAAGGGGCGGAACATGCCTTGCTCAGAGTACCACTTGTACCAGCCGACAAACGCATTCACGCCCTCGTCCGTGGCCATCTTGGGGCTGTAGTCCAGCACGTCTGCGGCGTGGCTCACGTCGGCATATGTCTCCGGCAGCTCGGCCGCGTGCGCCTCCATATCGTTGCGGCGCGCAGGCTTGCCCGTCGCGCTCTCAATCATCTCAATAAACTGCGGCACAGAAGCTGTCGTGGTTTGGGTTGGTGTGAGCGTGAATGGGTGGATGAATGGCGAGAAAGAGTGTGTTGATGTGGATGCGGATGTGTGTGTGTGTGTGTGAATGTGGATGTGTGTGTGTGTGTGTGTGTGTGTGTGTGTGTGTGTGTGTGTAAGCATAATGAGGAAGTGTTGCGAACGCAGATAGACCCAGACCCAGACCCAGACATACACATGCACACAAAACCACACACACACACACACACACACACACACACACATATGCACGACATCCCCAGCTCCCAGTCCCCACGTCGTGTCGATGAACATACTTGGGTGGCCGCGGCCGAGGTTGAAGACGTCATACCCAGCGCCGTGGTGCAGACTGCGCACAATGCCGTCCACAATGTCGTCCACATATGTAAAGTCGCGTCGCATCTCCTCGCCGTCCGCCGTGTGGTACACGTCAATCGTGTCTCCGCGCATCACACGCTCTGCGTTTGAAGGACGAGGGGGGGGGGTGTTGGATTAGGGTCGAGGTGCCGTGACACACAGGCACAGTCAGGGATTGAGACAGACAAGCAGGCAGGCAGAGACAAAGAAGGAGAGACAGAGAGGGGAGACAGGAAGGGGGAGACAGAGAGGGGGAGACAGAGAGGGGGAGGCAGAGACACAAACAGACAGACACACACACAGACAGACACACACACACACAGACACACAGACACACAGACAGACAGACACAGACACACACACAGACACACACACCTGTGAAGATAAACGGGGCCATATCTGGGCGACCCCAGGGCCCAAAGACGGTGAAGAAGCGAAGGCCTGTGGCGGAGATGTTGTACAGGTGGTGGTACGAGTGCGCCAGCAGCTCATTCATGCGCTTGGTGGCGCCATACCTGGTGATGCAGCAGCAGGGGATAAAGGCGTGAATGCGTTGCAGGGGGATTGAGCGAAAGGGTTGAAGGCGCACATTGCATGTTCAAACACACAGACACAGACACAGGCGCATAGATGCACACACACACACACATAGACTGCAACACACAGAAACACACACACACACATGTACGCACATGTACACACACACACACACACACACACAGACAGCAACATACAAAAACAAACACACACACACGCACGCATAGACTGCAACATACAGAAACACCCACACACACACATGTACACAATTACACGCAAACGCACACGTGCACACGCACACACACAATGCACAACCGTGCGCTTACACATTGGTTGGCTTGTCAGAGCACTCCTTTTCTGTAAAAGGGATGGTGGCGTCCTTGCCGTATACGGACGACGACGACGCATACACGAGCTTCACCTCAGGCTTCGTGCGCAGCTCCTCCAGGATGTTGACAAAGCAGTCCACTGTCAGGCAAAGAAGGAGTGGAAGGGGAAGCAGTGAGAGAATGTTGTGCAGACAGGCAGGCATGCAGGCAGACATGTGGAAAGGCAAAACGGACAAACAGAGAGACAGACAGAAAGACAGAGAGAGAGACAGACAGACAGAGATAGATCGGCAAGCGGGCAGATAGGTAGAAAGCAAACCTGACAGACAGACAGACAGACAGACAGACAGACAGACAGACAGACAGACGCACACACACACACACACACACACATAAATACGGACATACCGTTGCTGCGGATGTAGTCGTGCGGGTGGTTGACAGAGTAGCGCACGCCGGCCTGGGCGGCCAAGTGGGCCACATGTGTAAAGCCGTGTTGCTCAAAGAGCTTCTCCAGGAGCCGGAAGTCACAGATGTCACCGTTGACGACACGCACGCCGTGGCCAAAGAGCTTGTGCGCACGCGCCTCCTTCAGACGCACGTCGTAGTAGCTGTTGAAGTTGTCAAGCACGACCACGTCGTTGCCCAGCTGCACCAGCGTTGCAGCCAGGTGGAAGCCGATGAAGCCCACACCGCCCGTGACCTGTGAGAAGCAAATGGGGGTGGGGGTGGGGGGTGGGTTAGAGTTGTGAATGTACGCAACACAATGGAAGCGGGGTGGGGGCAAGAGGCGGGACAAGAACACGCAAACACGCGCGCACGCACACACAGACACACAGACACACACAGACACACACAGACACACACACACAGGGACACACACACACACACACACACACACACACACACGCACGCACACACACATAGCACACACATATACACACATAGCACACACACACACACACAGGCACACACACAGACACGACAGACAGACAGACAGACAGACAGACAGCACAACACAACCCACCAGAACACGTGCGTTGCGCAGCATGTGATCATCGTTGGCCACTTCCAATGGGTCACGCAGCCACAGCAGGTTCCGTCGCTGTGCAGCTGAGGCGTTAGCTTGCTCGTGTTGTCTATGCACAGGGCTCGCAAGCGCGCCCTGGCTCAAGGCCACAACAAGCGCGGCCAGCAAGCACACAGCCAGCGAGCACCGCCTCCTGCTCCACATCATCATCATCATCATCGTCATCGCACGCTGCAGCAAAAATACACACAAACAACACACAATCAACAGCAAAGAAGCAAGAAGCGAAGCGAAAGCGTTCTGGGTTGTTGTTGTTGCGTGGTCTTGCGTTGTTGGATGGCACTGTGGCTGTGGCTTTGGGGGCGCATGCACAACACCCCGCCCCCAACACATTTACGCACACACATGCGCCCGCTCTCAGTGTTGTTCCGTTCGCACTGCGTGTCGTCTCCGTTTATAATGAAAGACAGCGTGGTGGGGGGGGGGGGGAGTGTGGTGTTATGTACAGCAGTGGGCGGCAGGGCCGCGTGGAAATGCAAAGGGACAGAAGGAGGAGCATGTAACACAACACATTACGCAGCAATGCGGAAGCAATGAGGGGAAGGCGCGGCAGATACACAGCAGCAACACCACATCAGGTTGCAGACTCGGTGCGTGGCCCGGCCTCAGCACCATACACGTGGACCTTGTTGTTCCCAATCCGACCTTTGTGGACGGAAGACGCAGGTGTGCAAGGGGGCGAGATGTGGAAGCAAGGCGGAGAACGAGGGTGGGAGGAAGGAAGGAAGACAACAGTCAAACGAGAAGGCATGAGTGGTATCACCGCCATCACGGGTAGTCATCGACAGGGCCGGAGGCGGCAAGCGCAGGCAGTCACGGCCAACCCCACCACCCCACCACCACCATCATGGCAGGGAAGTGTGGGCAGTAGGTGTTCAAAAGCACAACGAGCAAGACGCGTAATGGGAGGAGGGGAAAGAGGGGGGGGGGGCGGGGCGGCAAGGCGAGTCATCGCATAGCCACGCGTGCAAACACAATGGCAAGGGCAACACAGATGAGCACGTGAAGAAGGGATTCTCGCTCAGACAAAGGGGAGAAGCAATCAGGGCACAACAAGCGCGATGAGAAAAAGCACAGTGGACATGGGAACACGCGCACACGCCACACACCAACAGCGATATGAAAAGACAGCAAGGAACATGGGTGGGATCGTCTATGACAAAAGGATGTTGCTCAACCTACAACAGAAAGCACACAGAACCGAAAACACAAGACAATCAACAGCCCACAGCACAGTACACCACAGCGCGTTGTTGGAGGGAGAAGGCGTGTCAACGGTAGGGCGAGCAAGAATACACACATGAATGGAAAAGCAGCAAGGACGGTATGTACAGTCAAAGAAAGGCTCCACCGCGGATCCACGGAAAGTGGACGAGGGAAACGAAGCAACAACAACAACAGCAACAACAGCAACAACAACAACAACAACAGCAACAACAGCAAACAAACAACAACAACAGCAACAACAGCAACAACAACAAACAAACAAACAACAGCAGCAACGAGCACCCGACACAGCCACCAAAACGATACCAGGGGACACAAACGAGATCAACAGTAGTGGCATTGCCCACGATCACATGGTCATAGCTCACCGAATCGCTGATCCAATGTGCCTTGTGCTGCCTGCGCTCTTCTGTTTCTCTTCTGCCTTGTGCGGACGCATCGACGAATCTTGAAGATGATGAAGCCGGCAACGAGGAAGAACACGAGGTACGCGCCGACGATCCCGCCAGCAACAAGAATCGACAAGTCGCTCGGCGACCACACCGAGATGTCTTGCGGAGAGTCCATTATTTCTCTCTTCTCTGGTGGTGCAGAAGGAAGTTTGTGTCAATCGAGCAGCTGCAGCAGCTGGTAGGTGTTGCTTCTCCGTGGCGACGGCAAACGAGTCGATGAAGAGTAAGTGGAAGCGGGTCAGCACCACACCGCTAGCTAGACCAGAGTTCAGGAGTTCAGGAGGACAGAAGGATGGGCACGTTGCTGGACGGTCAGTCAAGGGCCTCGCATCAAAACAACACAAGCACACGCCCACAAGAGCAGCGGCAGCAGCAGCCAACTTGTTCCTTGTTTCTTTGCTTTGCTTGTCGTTTGGTGGGCGGTGCGGAAAGTTGTGAATGATATTACCAATCAACGAAAGATTTCCGTCAAATTTCGTCTGCGTCTAACTGCTCTGCGTCGGTTGTTGCCTGATGTGAGAACGAACACCACACGCAAGACCCGCAAGACACACAAGACCCGCAACCAAACAACCACATCCATACACACACAAGACAATACAAGACACATTCACAAGACACATACACACGAGACACACACACACACACACATACACACACGTACAACCACGCATGCAGGGGGCTCGAAGAAACAGGTCGGGTCGCCCGCGCGCGCGTCGTGGAGGCTCACGCGCTTCCCGCCGAGATGCTGGCGGCAGAGACAGAGACAGCAGGGACAGGGCGCGAGAAGACGCAGGCCGAGACAGAGGCGAGCGTCGTGGCGCCAAGTCCCCGGCAGCGGCAGCTTCCGCGGCCGCCAGGCGGGAGCAGCGGCAGGCTGCAAGCGATAAGGAGGCCCTCCGCGTGCCCGCACGCGAAGTGGTGCTGCCACCGGCAAAGTCAGCAGGTGCAGGCCGGCGCGGCAAGGACGGCGGCAGCGGTAAGCAGGGCGCAGAGGCGCGCCCAGTGTCCATAAACGACATCCAGATCAAGAGCCTGTCGGAAATGCGCGCAGAGTCCAGCAAGCGCAAAGCAGACCCCGGATCGCCCACGCAGGAGGACGCAGGCCAGGCGGTACAGGCACCTGCAGACAGCGCCAGCGACGCCATCCGTGCTGGGGAGGCCAGCGTCAACGCCGCAGACGCGGCCGGCAACCCAGAGAAGAAGCCAGAGCCCGCGGCGCTCTCAGCTTCCCCTTCCGCCAACCCACCTGTGCCCAAGCGCGCAAAGGCGTCCCCAGTGCAAGCCGGCGACGTCGTTCTGAACGACGGTTGGTACTCACGTTGAATCACTGCTGGCAAACAATTGTGTGCTGCTGCTGCCACTTTCGCGCGGTGGAGCTGATAGTTCCCCAAGCGCTTGTGTCATCCGCTCTCTTTCTCCCTCTCTCGGTGCTGTGTGGCTGTGCACGCGCGCGCTCGAGCACCGGAGTCAAAGGGCCAAGGAGGCATGGGGACGGGTGAGGGCGATGAGGGGCCGGGACAACGGCATTACCTCTTGCTGGAGGCGCTGTGTGTATCCTGACGAGCGGCGGGGCAAGCGAGCGGCACCTTGTGCCTTGCCTTGCAACCAAGTCTGGGCGAGGAGCACAGATGGCTCGCTACCCTCCTCCTTCTTCCCTCCCTCTGTCACCCTCCTCCCTTTTTCTCTCCCCCCCCCCTATTTGTCCAGCACGTCTCACCTGCGGGCACCATGACCACGGACCAATCATGACTCCACCATCCATTCACACCTGCTTGTGCATATGCGCGCGGGCGCGTGCTTCTCGTGCACGCCACCCCTTCTCTCTTCGCATCCCCCTCCCCCCCATTCTCTGGTTCTGGACAGATCTGGCTGATCTGATTGAGCCCGACCGCGACTTTGCCGTGATCGCCGACTTTGACGACCCGGATCTGCAGATTGAGAGCCCGCCACCCGGGCCCTCCCGCATTGAGGAGCTCTACTCGGCCGAAGAGGACAACGCCGCAGAGGAGGCAGAGGAGGCGCACCCGCCAAAGCGCGCCAAGGCCTCACCACCACGGTCGCCACCAGCACAGTCGCCACCACGCAGGTCGTCGTCGTCGTCATCACGGGCAGGCCAGCAGCGTCGCCGCGAGCATGCAGCCGATGCCGGTGGCCATGATGATGACGATGATGGCGCCGTGCCATCGTCACCGTCGCCATCTCCAGACCGCGGGTCCTCTCGCCGCAACCCCAGCCGCAGCCGCAGTCCCAGCCGCAGCCATGACCGTGACCGTGACCGTCGCGGTGCTGGTGGTGGTGGTCGTCGGAGTGGTGGCCGTGGCGGCAGCGGTTCACCGTCACCACCGCCGTCACCGTCGCTGACGCGAGAGCGGCGTGGTGGCCGGCGGTCACGCGAGCGACGTGGCGATCGCAATGGCGCACGCAGGCGCTCTCCATCCCCGCCCTCTCGCCGCCGCAAGCTCGACATGCAGCATGTGGTGCGTTGAGTGGAATGTTGCTGATGGTGTTGCTGATGGTGGTGCTGTTGGTGGTTGTTGGTGGTTCGAGTTTTTGCAAGTCGTTGGATGAATGATGGCGGCAGTGTGTGTGTTGTGTGTTGTGTGTTGTGTGTGTTGTGAGTGTGTTGTGTGTGTGTGTTGTGTGTGTTGTGTGTGATGCCTGGCGGTGGTGGCAGCGGCTGCCATGTTCAGTGGGATCTCACATGTGTCCATCCGATTGTTACACAACAACAACACGCTGGTCATATGCGCGCGGGGTTTGATTTGTTTCCTTTCCATTTTGTTTCGTGGTGTTCAGAACCGGATGATCAACACCATCACTGACGATGCGCGGCGCCACGTGTCACCGCCTGTCGGGCTCATGCTCGACTGCATGGATCTCATCGCGGCCTCGCGCGACACCTTTGCCATGCGCCGCTTGCTCGAGACCGCCCGCAAATTCCAGGTGTGTTGTGGCGTAGGTTGGTCAGGCATGGCATGGCACGGCAAGGGCCGTGTTGTGGTAAACAGCCATGAACACAACACATACACACATGCACATACACACATGCACAACACATGTACGCACGCACGCACAACACATCCATACAAACCCACGCACATGCACGCACGCACATACGTGCACAATTTCTCGCCCTGTTGACCTCTGTCCTTGCCTTCTCATGCGACAGGTGACGCTGCCACCACAAGGCCTGCGCAAGTTCCTTAACACCGACTTCCCGCGGACATCGGCCATCGCCAGCGTGTGGCCGGTGCGTCTCAACTGCCACACTCCCACACTTGCTTGCACAAGTTAATAGGGGAAGGGGGTTAGCGTTTACATCGTGTGGTTGACGTGGTTTTGTGGGTTTTATTGGCATGAGCGGTTACAGATGGACCATGGCCCTTTCAGTCCATATCGTACACGTGCACGCCCGCACACCACACTATAGCACGCTTATGCATGCCTAGACATGAATGCTTGCACTCTCTCATGGACACGCAACCACATACATCCCATGCCTGCAGCTCAAGTGGGACACATACGACATCCTGCATGTACAGCACACGGTGGAGGATGCTGATACAAAGCAGTTGGTTGATGGGCTGATGCCACAGTCAGACGCTCCGCTCGTTGACCTCTTTGTCTATCTCAGCGCCCGCAGTCTCCTCACAGGTGAAAGCATTCTTTATACAGACACACTCATGTTGCTGGCTTCTTCGTGCTCGTGTTCGTGTCGTGCCTTTTGTATTGAGCTATGTGTTAATTTGTGCATATGTGTGTGCAGGCAACCGCCTGTGTGTGTTTGTTTGTTTGTGTGTGTGTGTGTGTGTGTGTGTGTGTGTGTGTGTGTGTGTGTGTGTGTGTGTGTGTGTGTGTGTGTGTGTGTGTGCGTGCGTGCGTTCTCTGGATCTTTGTCGATGGCTGTACCTCACCACATCCTCTCCATCCCTTGCAACCCATCACCACCACCACCACCACCACCAGACCGGGATATTGCCAGGGCGCTGCTGGATGCGGCGTTGGAGAAGGCGAAGAGCGTGCCCGCAGATCTCCTCACAAAGGTGACAATGCACCACTTGCAAATGCACCACTCCACTGGCCAGCAACCACCCCAATTGCCCATCACTCGATGCTTCTGCTTGGACGTGGCGCAGCACAGTGTCTGCCTTGCTTGTTTTCTGCCGTTGTTCAAGGACATCAGCTCACGTGAACCCCACTATCCCCGTCTTGCGTAATACCAACGCAGATGATTGTGCGCGAGACAGACCTCTTCTCCGACGAACGCCTGCAGACTGCCCTGTCCCAGGCGCTTTCTGCCCCGGACATTCCCAGCGTCACCATCGCGAAGGTGGTAGTTGTGGTGGTGGTGATGATTGTGGTGGTGGTGGTGCAGTTCTTTGCTCTCGTCTGCGTTGTTTGTTTCCCCAACCCCGCCCCCTCTACACACGCGCTTCCATGCCATACGCACGCTCACCTCATCTTGTTGCCAATGCCTTCTGCACGGATACTTGTGCATGTTCGTTGTGCATGTATGCGTGGTTGTGTGTGTGTTTGTGTGCTGCAGTTGCTGGTGGAGGCTGCATCGCGCGGTATTTCCATCTGGACAGAGGAGACAGAGCGCTTTCTTCAAAGTCAGTGTTGTTTGAAGACACATCCATTCCCACATTGCAAATGCCAACATGCCCGCCTCCTTGTCCAGCCGCGTGTGTGCCTCTCCCCGTGGGCCTTTAATGCTCACATGAGCGCGATGCTCTGGTGCGCGCACATGTCGCTCCTTCCCCCCTCATCCCCCCTTCCTCCCCCCCTCTCTCTGCCCCTTTATCTGCCTGTCTGCCTGTGTGCGTGCCTCTCAGAGTACTCTGCGCGTGCATTTGGCGCAATCATGGAGAAGCTGTACATACAACAGCCCTCGACCATGGAGGGAATGCCCGACGCCATCTTCCAGCGCCTACTGTCCATCCTACCAGAGGTGCGTTGCTTCGAGCAATGTTCGCATGCTCCCACCGCATTATTTGGTTCGTTGATTCTCTGCTTCACGTCACAGCAGGCAGCAACCATTCCAAACAGCCAGCTCAACAAGCAAGGACAACAATCCCCTCCCCCACATCTTCCACCTTTCCTGCCCTTCTCACTCACATGACACGCCACCCCACGCCTTCACCCCCGTGCTGCGTGCAGTGCAAAGGCCTAGTCGTGCAAGTCCGGCAACGAGTGATGCGCGAACTCGAGGCCGACCCGCCCACGCTGACGGCCGCGCAGCTCTCGGCATACATGGACGCCGCCGCTGCCTCCGCCTCTAAGGAGGAGCCCCGCCCGCTCCAGCACATTCGCGAAAAGGTGCGCAGCGCGCTGGACAGTCCTGTTTCCGACACCACCGAGCATACGGCCGTGTGCTGTTGCACTCTTGTTTCGTGTGCCCTATTGTGCGTGTGCGTGTGCGTGTGCGTGTGCGTGTGCGTGTGTGTGTGCGTGTGCGTGTGCGTGTGCGTGTGCCCTATTGTGCGCGTGCGTGTGCGTGTGCGTGTGCGTGTGCGTGTGCGTGTGCGTGTGCGTGTGCCCTATTGTGCGCGTGCGTGTGCGTTCAACCGTGTGCCATCCTCACGGCCGCAGATGACCCCACGTCTGCCGTTGCAATTGCACGTCCCCTCACCTTCCATGTGGCGTTTCTGCGCCCGCGCGCGCATGTGTGCCGATGCCTATCTACGTGTACTTGTGCACGTGCATGTGTGCGTGCTTGTGCTTCCAGCTGGAGGGCCGTGCGGAGGATCTGCTTGATGCAAAGGCGTGGGCGCTGCTGTTCACAGAGGCCGTCAACACCGGCGACACCGACACAGCCGTCGACATGTACGAGCGCGTACGTGAAAAGGTGAACCAGCCCATGTGCCCGCTGGACGTGACCAAGCAGTTTGAGAAGGCGGAGCTGGGCCTGTTTGAGGCGCTGAGCAGCGGCCGCTGGCAGGATATGGGCACCAAGCTCTTTGAGGAGAAACTGCGCACAACGTCGACCGTCACCACCACCTTCATCGGGTACGACATCCTCGCCTTCCACCACCCCAATCACCCACCACCATCACCACAGCGTCACCGCATCCGCACCACCGCCGCCATTTGTGCAAGCACGGTGCCTGCGAGATGTGGTGCCCTCGCCAAAGCCAGCGCCACCACCACGCCCGCGCCCGCGTGGTCTCCCCTCCCCCTCCCTTCCCAGCCTGTTTCGATGATGCTGGGCGTCGTGTAGTCGGGTGAATGCAGCCGGACATTGCGTGCATGCTGCCGACTCGGCAGATGCGCCCCAGGCGTCGGCGACGCGCCAGAGACGAGGATGTGCTTTCGTCGTGCGTGCGTGTGCGCATATATGCGTGTGCGTGTGTGTGTGTGTGTGCGTGTGTGTGCCCGCATTGAGTGTGGGTAACTCGAACGCCTCGGCGTCTTAAGGGATGACGTGTGGTCGTGACCGTTCGTCACCAGCAGCCCACAAGTGCAAGCAATCGCTCTTCCCTGCTCGTGCTTTGGCTCAATCAGAGCAGAGGCACCCGTGCACCTGTGCGTTTGTGCGTTTGTGCGCGGTCACCGGCGTTGTTGGAGTTGCTGGCGTCGCTGGGGGTGCGCCCACATGTGTCAGGATCACCGTCTGGGATGACGACAGGGGAAAGGGGGAGGCATTCATCACCGTGGTGGCGCTGGCTCGTGGCTCGTGGCTCGTGGCTCGAGGGCACGCGCACCTCGTCACGCAGGGCTTGGCACCGCGTGTTGTGGTCATTGTTAGCACCATTTCCACACCCCACCACCCCACCACCCTCCGCTCACCACGTGCATTGGGTGCTCACTTGGAGCTGACGGATTCGCGGGTGCTGCTGCTGTTGTCCATGTGTGCGCGCGCGTGTGCAGGGATGTGGCGCTCGCTGTTGCCCGCAACTCTCCGGAGTCCCTGGCCTCCGTCCTGTCCATTGTCGCCGATAACAAGCTGCCGCTGCCCACGGACTTTACGCACCGTCTGCTGCGCAACACGACCGCGTTCACCTCGGAGGAGATGGTATCCAAGCTGCTCGCTGGTGATTTCCCTCTCCTTACTCCCAGCATTGACAACTTGGTGCACGTGCTGAGGACCCTCTGCCAGAATGGCGCCTACGACACCATGTGGACGTGCTTCGCGTACATCAAACAGGTGAGCAATGCACTCTGTGTGTTTTTGCGTGTGTGTGTGTGCATGATACTGTGTTCTTTGGTGTTTGGTAATGTGCTTGCGTTCACGTGTGCTTGTATGTGTGTGTGCTTGTATGTGTGTGTGTGTGTGTGAATCGTTAATGAGTGTCGGTACATGTGTGCTCATGCCTGGACGTTCCATCTCCTGTGTTGCTCACGGCTGTCGTGTTGCTTGCTCGGCTCACAGAACATGAAGACGGAGCTGCGGGATCTCTGCCGCGGCGCTGTGGACAACTTTCTTGAGCGTCGCGAGACGTACGAAGAGCATGCACACACGTTGACAGACAGACGCACAGACACAGATACAGACACAGGCTCACACACACCTTTACACACCTTCACACACACGCCTGCGCTTTCTTGCTGCTGCTGACTGCTTCGCTCACTCCCTTCACGCGCGATTGTGCTATCGTTGCTTGCATGCATTGGTTGCAGGGCGCGCCGGCGAACGACCGACATGGACGATATCAAGAACATGGACCTCTGGCACTGGCTCTTTAAGGTTCGTGACATGACCATCATTAAGCGCTGTGGGAGTGCGCGTCTTGCTTGCGCTGCGCTTTCGGGGTTGTCATCATGTGCCCTGTGTCGCGAAACCACTCATTGTGTGTGCTGCTGTTGTATGCAATCGTGTCCCTGTTGAACAGGCGGCCTTTGCGTCCAAAGACGTGGAGAAGGTTGTGGAGCTGTTTGAAGACAGCGTCAGGCTTGGGTTTCCTCAAATGCCCGTGTAAGTCGAAGATCAACCATGCGCGCGCGAACCCAATTTCATCTTGCTTGTCATTGGTTTCGTGTCGAAAGTATTGACCCCCTCCTCTCTCTGTCTTCTCACATACGCCCACACACTTGCATGCACGCCTGCACACAATGTGTCTTGTTCTTATCCTTTCCGGCCTTATCACAGAGACATTATGAAGGTCTTGAACCTGACGCAGGACTCCAACCGGCCGGATCTACTCAAGAAAGCGCTCATCACTCTGACGCAAGCACAACCGTTTCAGCTGTGGTACACCAAAGCCAGGCAAACCATGGTGAGTGGCGGCCCCAGGCGCCGTGGCCGTGATGTCATGACGTTCGCCTGCGTTGCGTGCCTTTTTGGCGCCCTACCCGCAATGTGGGACTTCAGCACACCACGTGACCTGAAATCCGCCACTCATTGTGCCTCACTCACACACACACTCACTCACTCACTCACACACACACACACACACACACACGCACACGCACACGCATACACACACACACACACACACGCACACACACACACCCTCTTGCATGGCGTGCTGGTGACACTTTTCTTGCCTGCACCAGCTTGGGATCGAAGCGACGTTGCGATTTGCCGGGGAGATGCTTGAGCAAGGCGAACAAGACACGGCTATCACCCTTCTGTCCTGGATTGATCTGCGGGTGCGTTCCTCACACACACATGCACATCGATGGAGATGATGTCCTTGCCGTTGCACTGCCGACCGTCAAGGCAACCTCCACTCACCCACTCACTAACCCTAACCCACTCACGCATGCGCCTCTCACCCATGCACCAACCCACCCACTCTACTCACCCATGTTCTCTCATCCTCTCACACACCATGCCCGTTTGTCACGTGTATCGTGTGCAAAACCGCAGCCGCGATCCAGACTGAACGGGGCGTTTCAGTACAACCAAGCTGGGGTTCTTTCGCTGTGCTTGCGCCACCCAAAGCTGCACAGCGTCGCCAACACCCTGTTGACGCAGCGCATCTCCCCAGACGCAGCCAAGGCAGCCCTCGAGGTGAGACAAAATGCGTGGGTGTGCACGCGCTATGAAGTGTGTGCTTTGATTTGTATTTCAATGTACTTTGGGTGCTCGTGTGAAATACGCTTGAATTGGTTGTGCATGTGCTTTCTCTTGTCTCAGTTGCAAGAGGCATATCTGCCAGTCTTGTCTGCTGCCGAAGACCGACACTCCTTCCGTATTGCGCCATACAAGGCCCTTTTTGAAGCATCAGCGCGTCTCCGTTGCCCTCACACGTCCGTTCCTCGTGTTGTCACGCCCCTCGACTGTCCCACCTTTGATCTCCCATCTTCCCTTTTTTCCACCTTCAGGTCGCGCTTGAGATTGGCGACATTGGGCGCGTGCGAACCTGCTTCCGCAAGTGCAAGGAGCTTGATGTTGTGCTGGACAGCGCAACGCTGGAGCGCGTCGTTGACGCCAGCATCAAGAGCAGGGCCGACCTCTCGCTTGCCAAGGACGTGTGGTCGGAGGCCAAGGCCGGGGGCATGGCCCTCTCGCCAGAGCTCACGCGCCGCCTCATTCTGGCGTGCTCGACAGCGACCAACGACCAACAGCGCATCTTCAGCCGCACCGCATTCGCCGACGCACTGCGCGCCGGCCAGTTTGGCACCGTCCTCGATACCAACCGGCCGCACGTGTTTGACGGATCGCACCTGAACCCGGCCGAGCTGGACTTGCTGGTGGGCTACATCTGCGACGCGGTGCTGTGCAGCTTTCCACCGCCAAGCGAGGACACGGTGCTCCTGCTGCCACCAGCAGCGAAAGCAGCTGAGAGCGACGCCAAGGCGAACGAGGCCGACGAGAACGGCGGCTCAGCTGAGGCCAACAATGGTGGTGGTGACAACAACACCTATGACGATGACGACGACGACGAGGACGACGATGAGGATGATGACGAGGATGAGGGCGGGCGCCGTTCGAGCTTGAGGGCGTACCACAGTGCTCAGCAGAAGGAGCAACAGAGGCAAGAGAAAGATGTCGACGAGGAGACGTGGGCTGACGTGAAGGAGACGCCCGCTGAGCGCGCCCGCGCGAAACTTGTTTCCGGCTGCAACAACGCAGCCTTGAAAATCGACCAAGAGGGCAGCGACGACGACAAGGACGACGACAACGACGAGGCTCAGGACGACCGCAGCGCAGGTGTGAAGCTGATTGTGCTCGCGTCCAGCCTCGCCCAACAGCGCCCAGCGGTGTCAGCATCCACAGGTCGCCGTGGTGGTGATGCAGATGAACAGCAGCGCCGCCGCAGCAGCGACCGGTCTCGCGGTCGCCGTTCCCGCTCCCCACTGCCGGCTGGGGATGATTGGCGACGTGGCTCCCGCGGTGGCCGCACTCGCTCCGGCCGCGGTAGGCGAGACCGTGACAGGCGCGCCCGCAGCAGGGACCGGCCCATGAGGGATCGCGCCGACGACATTGCCCGTCGTGATGTGGCGCCTGGCCGTGCGTCGCCGCCACCGCCGCCGCCACCGCAGCAGCAGCAGCAGCAGCAGCAGCAGCAGCATCAGGACTATGATCGTCGTCGTGGGTATGTTGAGGCAGACCGGTATGGCCGCCGTCCCAACTCTCCTCCACGCCGCCGTGGCCGCTCACGGTCGCGTTCCCCGCTGCCGCACGGGGGTCGCCGCGCGTCTCCTCGCATGGCTCCACCGCCAGCAGATGCGGTGCGCGGCCGAGACTACGCGTATGCGGCAAGAAGGCGCTCACCGCCACCGCCGCCACCACCGCCTCACCCTGCAGCACACGCGCGCGAGCCCGAGCACCGTGGGTATGTTGTTGATGACAGCGTACCGCCACCGCCACCACCACCGCCACCACCGGCACGGCAGCAGCAGCCGCCGCGACAGCAAGAGCAGCAGGAGCGAAAACCGGGGAGCCGCGAGCCGTCTGCCCTCGACCACAAGGTGCTTGAGGACTACCTCAATGCTGCCATTAAGAAGGCGCTGCTCAGCAAGCACTGGCCGCACGGCTTTGGCGACAAGGCCGATTACAAGGCGCTCTTCAAGCGGTTCCGGAGCGAGCTGCGAAGTCGTTTCCGTGATGCAAAGCAGCGTGGCGAGCACGTGAACCAGGAGGTGGTGCACGCTGCTGCTGTTGACAAGGCGAGCGATTATTTTTCCCGCCACCGCGTGTGCACGATTGCGTCTGGCAAAGCCAACCAATAACCTGTGAAACTTACTGTCTTGTTGCCATCATTTTCATCGCTGTGCAACGTTTCCTCCGACTCTCATCTTTTGCTTGCTTGCTGGCCCTCTCTTACAACACTCTTGATACCCCCTTCCGTTGTTGTGTGCGCACACCTTGATAAAAAAGCAATCCCTGCTTGATTCGCCATTCAAACGCCGCAACACACACACACACACACACACACTGATGTTGTGGTTGGTTCGTCGTACTCGAAGGGGAGTGTGACATTTGCTGTTATTCATTTCGTTTGTTTCCGCGAGCTGATGTGAGTACAAAGTCGCACACCAACCGAGAAAACATTCAAGAACAAAGAAGAGTAAGGATGGAGGCCGCATTGGGGCAGCAGGCAAGTGTGTGAACACAGGAACAAATCAAAGACGACGACAGTCCTAAGGAGGAGAAAAAGGGGTTCCGGACAATAGCACTCGTGCACTCCGAATTCCATTCACCAGGACAGGGCACGCCCCAATTCAGCATGGGCAGGGCAGGGACATCACAAACGACACCAAAAAGCAAGACCACGTGCTCGCTGCTGGATGGACAGGGCTGTGCTGTGTGCATGAGATGATTGTGTCTGTATGTGCTTGTGGAAGGGGGCGGGGGGTTGTGTGGCAATTGAGCCCAGAGGGCATGTGTTGGGGGGGGGGGGGGAGGGGGGAGGGGAGAGGAGTCAACGGATGCCAGGTGGTGCTTTACATCATACCACCCATACCACCCATGCCACCCATACCGCCCATACCGCCCATAGGAGGCATGCCGCCAGAGCCCTCCTTCTCGGGGAGGTCGCTCACGACGCACTGCATGACGCAACAAGAGGGAGAAGCGCAGTTGCGTGAGGATGCGGGCATGGACAGCGACGAATGGACGCGAGTATGTAAACAGATTGTGACGAGGGGCAATCAACGAGTGAAACCGCACGCAGGCGCATTACACGTGCAACACACAAATTGTGCTACTGCGTTGCACAAACCTCGAGGGTGGTCATGATGGAGGCAACACCGCTGGCGTCCTGGAGGGCAATGCGGATCACCTTGGTCGGGTCAACGATACCGCGCTCAAACATGTCGCAGTACTCGTCCTGAATTGCGAGAGCAAGAGAGGGAAAAGTGAGTTAGTGATGTCACACAAACGTCAGAGACGCGAACCAGGCAAAACGCGCACGCGCAAAAAAAAAACAAAAACAAAAAAACAAACAAACAAAAAACAAATACCCGGCCACAAGAGCGGTCGCACACAATCTCGATGCGACTTACGCGAAGGCCGTCCCAGCCAAAGTTGGCGTCGTCCTTGTTGCTGAGGATCTTGTCAATGATGACGGCGGGCTCTGCGCGGGCGTTGTTGGCAATCTGGGTGAGGGGAGCGCGGATGGCGCGGCGCACAATGTCGACGCCCATCTTCTGGTCAAAGTTTTCTGGCTCGAGGTCGTCCAGGGCGAAGGTGGTCTTGAGCAGGGCAGCACCGCCGCCAACCATGATTCCTTCCTCAATGGCAGCGCGGGTTGCGTTGAGCGCATCAGTCACGCGGTCCTTCTTCTCGCCAACCTCAACCTCGCTGCTGCCGCCAACCTTGAGCACGGCGACGCCGCCAACAAGGCGGGCCAGGCGCTCCTGCAGCTTCTCGCGCTCGTAGTCGCTGGTGGTGTCCTCAATGAGGGCGCGGATGGTCTCGGCACGCTGCTGCACCTGGTCCTGCGAGCCGCCGCCGTTGAGGAACAGGGTGTCGTCCTTGGTCACAACAAGCTCGCCAACGCTGCCAAAGTGCTCTGGCTGGACTGCAAGGCGGGGGGGGGGGGGGAGAGGGAGAAAGGGTGCCAAGGAGAGGACAATCAAGGGGGTGAGCTGGGAGTTGGAGGGCAGTGAGTGCAGTGGCGGGCTGTGTGTGTGTGTGCGTGTGTGTGTGCGTGTGTGTGTGCGTGTGTGTGTGCGCGCGTGTGTGCGTGCGTGCGTGCGTGCGTGCGTGTGTGTGTGTGTGTTGGGAAGGCATTGAAGCGTTTCAGCGTTTCCGTGGAAGGAGCAATGAAACAAACTCACTCTCTTCGATCTTTGCGTCTGCGCCCTCGGCACCAAAAACGTGGCCGCCGGTGAGGATGGCCATATCCTGGAGGGAGTTCTTGCGGTTGTCACCAAAGCCGGGCGCCTTGACGGCGACCACCTTCAGCTGGCTGCGGATGCGGTTGATCACGAGGGTGCTCAGGGCCTCTTGGTCAATGTCCTCGGCAACAATCATCAGGGGCCTGCCGTGCGTTGCATGAGTGTTTGTGTGTGGGTATACGCATGGGAACGTGGTTTTGAAATAAGTGCAAACAGAGCAGCGCTGGATTCGAGGATGATGGAAAGCAAAAACAGGATGCAAAAGAAAAAGAAAAGAAAAAAAAAGCAAAGCTGGTTGGCGTGGCTGACTCACTTGCCCATCTTGACGGCCATCTCGAGTGCAGGGACAATGTTGGCGACGTTGGAGATCTTCTGCTCGCTGAACACAACAAGGGCATCCTTGTACTCAACCTTGCGGGCTGTGGTTAGCATGCATGGCAGGGTGAAGTGCAGGAGAGACAGGTTAGGGAGAGAGAACAGCAAAACTCGAGGGTGCACCAAACGATCCTGCTCCATGCAGTGTTGTGTGCTTGTGCTTGCAGGGGCATGCTGTGCGCTGGTGTGGTGTTGATGTTGATGTGTGTTGGTGTTTCAAGAAGAGAAAACAAAACGAAATGCCACACTTACACTTCTGCTCGTTGATGAAGAAGGGGCTGATGTAACCGCGGTCGAAGCGCATACCCTCAGTGACCTGAACAGACAAGCGTTTGTACGTCAGATCAGAACGCGTCGGATAAGCACAGTAATAGAAGAGAAAGGACGACACACAGCGGTGAGAACATCATACACATGCGGGAACGTGCAGGGACAGAAGCAACACAGAACAGAGGTAACACAGTGCAGCTAGGAGCTGACAACAAAACCACAACAAAACCCAACACACGCACACCCACTGACCTCGAGCTGGTCGTCGAGGGT
>NW_004754906.1:108959-121459 GCF_000188695.1 Salpingoeca rosetta | reverse complement strand
ACCACGCCAGCATCCGCAAGGGAGACAGCGGCAAGGTACGCTCGCTTGCTCCGCCCGTGCTCAAGGCACCGCAGTGTCATGCTTTGACTCCAGCATGCACGTTCCTGCTTCGTGACATTGTTGCACCACCACCACTACCTTTGCTGTCCTCAGCCTCATTTCTCGCACCCAAACTCACATGTGGACCCCCTGTGGCAAACTGTTTCCTTCATTGCTGCTGTAGCTTGTCATCGCAGCAGACTCTGGCTACAATGCGACGCTGGTGAACGGCGCTGTTGTTGACAAGTCACGGGAGCTCAAGGACGGCGATGTCATCACCATTGCCGAGCGCCGCTTTCGCTTCCACTTTCCCAACGAGCGTATCCTCTCCACCCCAAAGAAGGTGCGTTGACGTGTGTGACGGCGCGTGTCTGCATGTGTTTGTGTGCGTGTGTGCGTGTGTGCGCGTGTGTGCATGTGCGTCTGTTTATGTGCATCTGTGCGTGTGTTGTGTGCGTGTGTTTGTGTGCGTTTGGGTTACTTGCTTGGAGCTGTGGCTTTGCGTGGTGCCACTGTCTGTAGCAGTGTTTTTTTTTTTTGGGATGTGTGCGCACACATACGCACAGCACCCACACCATGCTTGCTTCTGGCTGTTGTTCATATTTCCCTTGTTGCCGTTGTTCACATGCCCAAATGCACCAACACCCCTGCGCGCACGCCCACACACACCCACCTACACACACACATACACACACATAACCGCACAACATCCCACATGAACAGTCCAACCCCGCGTCTGCAAGCAAGAAGAGCTCACGCCGTTCCACTCCACTGCAGGACCGCAACGCTGGTGCCGGCGGCCCCCGCTCAAAGACACCCAGCAACACGGTATCCCCTGCTGCCACAAAGCTACCAAAGAGCTCCCTCAAGAAGAAGAACAAGGCAGCAACGGCTGCTGCGACCGCCAATGACAGCAAGCGGGGCAGCACGGGCGCCTCCCCTGCGCTCGCACCACGTCGTCGTAGCGTGGGGTTCTCCGACCCGCTGTCTCCAGAGATCTTCGACAAGGACTTGCCGCCCAGCACGCCGCTGAAGCGTGGTGCATCACCGCGGCCCGTCTCTGTCAAGCGCAGGAGCGCCCTCGTGCCCATCCTCAAGGTGTCGTCGCTTGCCCCCAATTGCTTGTGTGTCCGTGGAAGTGTCACGTTGAGACGGTGGCACACCTCTGCTCGCGCACACGGCGCACAAACAAACACACACACACACACAAACACAAACACACACACACACACAAACACAAACACACACACACACACAAACACAAACACACACACACACACAGACACACACACACACACACACACACACACACACACACAGACACACACACACACACGCCCACATGTGTGCATGCACCCGGTACTTACATGCATGTTGGTCCGTGGTTGTGGTGTGTAGAGGATTCCAGAGTCGGATGAGGCGGGTGAGACGGTTGGCTCGCGCCCAACATCGCAGCGCAAGAAGAAGTCCAGGGCGACCACGCCCAAGAAGATGCAGCAGACACCGCCAAAGCTGAACCTTGACGCCTCCACAGAGTCTGACCAGGACTTGATTGACCTCAACAGCCCAAAGCCTGCAGCCACGCAGCAGGAGAACAAGCAGGCCAAGAAGAAGGCGCTTGCCACTCCTCTCCGCCAGCAAATCCAAGGCGGCGCCAACCTTAACAAGGTGTACAAGAAGGCAGCGTCGACGCCGCTTCGCAAGGAGATCAAAGCGGGCAAGGAGCTGAACAAGGTGTACAAAAAGGGCCTTGCGACACCCGTGCGTCAGCAGCTGAAGGAAGGCAAGGAGCTGAACAAGGTGTACAAGAAGGCACTCAACACGCCTGTGCGCGAGCAGATCAAGGTGGGCGTGGCTCTGAAGAAGACTGTTACCCAAGACACGGACAAGCAGGCCAAGAAGAAGGCACTCGCGACGCCTCTCCGTGCCCAGATCAAAGCGGGCAAGGAGCTGCACAAGGTGTACAAGAAGGGCCTTGCGACACCCGTGCGTCAGCAGCTGAAGGAAGGCAAGGAGCTGAACAAGGTGTACAAGAAGGCACTCAACACGCCTGTGCGTGAACAGATCAAGGAGGGCGTGACTCTGAAGAAGACTGTTACCCAAGACACAGAGACTACGCAGGCCAAGAAGAAGGCACTCGCGACCCCTCTCCGCCAGCAAATCCAAGGCGGCGCCAACCTCAACAAGGTGTACAAGAAAGGCCTGGCAACACCCGTGCGTGCTCAGATCAAAGCGGGCAAGGAGCTGAACAAGGTGTACAAAAAGGGCCTTGCGACACCCGTGCGTCAGCAGCTGAAGGAAGGCAAGGAGCTGAACAAGGTGTACAAGAAGGCACTCAACACGCCTGTGCGCGAGCAGATCAAGGAGGGCGTGACTCTGAAGAAGGTGAAGGCTACACCTGCGGATGAACACGACGAAGATGAGGAAGTGACCGAGGCCGTACAAGTCGAGGAGGTTGCTGTTGTGATGCACGATGACGAAGATGTGGAGGAAGAAGAGGAAGAGGGAAAAGACGATTCTGCGGACGAGGAGGAAGGCAGCGATGCGAGTGCCGCTGAGGCTGAGCAGGAAGACGTTTCGATGCCCATGGGGGAAGACAACAGCGCCAATGTGGCGGCAGAGGATGATGATGATGATGATGATGATGATGATGATGAGGATGACGAAGCAGAGCAAGACGAGGAGGACGAGGAAGACCAGCAGGCCATGGCACTGGCCATTGCAAAGGCTGCTGCTGCGAATGTGAAGCGCAAGCGCTCTCGCCCCCGCGGGCTTCGCTTTGTGCCATATGCCCCCTCGCTGTGCCACCCGATCCGCCGGGCCCTGAACCAGTGCCCAAAGATGGTGACCATCTCCGTCAACGCTGCGCAGCGGCTGCTGAAGCGCCGCGAGCGCCGCTACCGCCTCAGCCGCGCCCGCGCTCTCCCCGCACACCTGCAGGAGGAGATTGTCGCACAGGCACGCGAAGACGCCAACGAGGCACAGCACGTGCTGCCGTCACCGGTGCGGCGGGAGGTGCAGCAAGGGATTGCGCTCAAGACTCTGTACAAGAAGAGCCTGAACACGCCCACACGGGAGGCTGTTCGCCGCGGCGTTGCACTGAAGCCCGTGGCAGCAGCTGCCGACGAGGAAGAAGAGGTTGTGGAGAAGGTTGTGGAAGAGGTTAAGGAAGAGGAGCAAGAGAAGCAAGAAGATGAGGAGGAGAAGGAGCAGGAGGCTGTGCAGGATAAGGATGAAATGGTGGTGGAGGTTGTCGAGGAAGTCGAGGAAGTCGAGGAAGACGCTGAGGAGGAGATGGAGGAGGACGAGGCTGAGGAGCAAGAAGATGAAGAGATGGATGAGGATGAGGATGAGGAGGAAGAGGAAGAAGTCCTTGAGGAAGAGGAAGGTGGTGATGGTGTTGCTGAGGAAGAGCCCAATGCGCAAGTGGCACAAGAGCACGACGAGGACAAGGGCGCAGTCGGAGAGGAAACGGCTGAGGAGGGGCAAGAGCAGGATGCTGCTGCTGCACCTTCTGCCGAGGTCGATGACCAGACATCCGAGGAGACAACAGCCACCGCCGAGGAAACCATGCCAACTGCCGCCGAAGCCGAGCAAATGCGGGAGCAGGCAGAGGATGACGAGCATGGTGCCAAGGCCGCAGCAATGCAGGATGAGGCGAAAGCTGACGACGACGATGAACAGGCACAGGAAGGCACGGAGTCTGCCCCAAGCATGCCCGTCAAGGCGCAGCCCAACGCAGAACAGGCGGGTGATGATGAGGCTGAGGATGAAGCAGAGGATGGCATGCGGACGCCTGAGCCGGCGTCGCCACCGCAGCGCGCGTATCTGACGCGGTCCAGCCAGAAGAAGATGGAGCGCAAGCAGCTCGCACCGCGCCACCCGGAGCCCAGTCGCCTGGACGTCAAGTCGATGACGTGCAAGGAGCTGCGGGCCGAGCTGGAGGCACGCGGGCTGTCCACCAGCGGCCGCAAGGCGGAGCTGCAGTCGCGGCTGTCGATTGCCCTGGAGCCCAGCCCTCGCGACGAGGACGAGTTGCGGGGCCCGAAGCTGAGTTTTGAGAAGCGCAAGCTCTCTGTCATCCCTGAGCGCACCGAGGAAGAGGAGGAAGAGGAGGAAGATGAGGAATACGAGGAAGATGAGGAGCAGGAGGTTGGACAGGAGCAGGAGGACAAGGATACTGGCGCTGCCATGCAAGAGGAGGAGGACGAGGACGAATCAGCAGATGAAGGACATGACGATGCTGCTGCTGCTGTTGCTGCTGATGCGGAAGAGGAGGAGGAAGACAATGAGGAGGAGGAGGAGGAGGAGGGCGGCAACGACACTGCGGCGTCCAAGCTTGGGCTGACAGAGGATGACGTGATGAGCATGAAGATGAACGATCTGCGACATGCGCTGTCTGAGATTGGCGTGTCTGCTGCTGGCCGCAAGAAGCAGCTACAGGAGCGCCTGCTCGATGCCATCCGCGCCTCTGCCGCGAACGATGCGAGCGCTGAGGCAAATCAGAACGAACAGCACGCAGAGGAGGAGGAGGAGGAGGCAGAGGAAGAGCAGGAACATGCAGCTGGAGCCCAGGAAACGGCAAACGAGGCCAGTGACGCTGAGACTTCACAGGGCAACGCTGTTGAGGAAGATGAAGCCGAGGCAGAAGGCAGTGATGATGATGAGGAGGAAAAGGAGGAAGAGGAGGAAGAGGAAGAAGAGGAAGAAGAGGACGTTGACCTTGAGCTGTCACGCGAGCAGATCATGGCCATGAAGGTGGCGGAGCTTCGTGCCGTGCTGAGCGAGGTTGGTGCAGAAGTGCGCGGGCGCAAGGCGGAGTTGCAGGAGCGCTTGCTGGCCATCGTCGACCACAACAGCGACAATGAAGAGGAAGAGCAAGAGCAAGAGGAAGAGCAAGAGCAAGAGCAAGAGCAAGAACAAGAGGGGGAAGAGCAAGAGGAAGAGGAGACACGCACCAAGGCAACCCGTGGGCGCGCAAACAAGGGACAGACGCAGGGCGATCGCGAGACCACGCCTGCACCTGCTGAGCACGACATGTTCTCTCCGCCCGCCACGCGCCAGCGCTCAAAGGGCAAGAAGAACACCTCCAACAAGGATGATGTGTCTGACGAGGAGCCAAGTGCGAAGCGGTCGAAGCGCACGCGTGCCCGCAGCAACAGCAGGAGCCGCAGGTAATGAACACGTGAGTGGCAGCGATTGCCAGATGCAAGAGACGGAAACGGATGGGGAGCAGATGGAACGAACAGCGAAGCATAGCGGAGCATAGCGGCAGCGTGCGCGGCCTGTCTTGCGTGCTGTACCGCTTGTTGGCTGCGTGTTTTCTTCTTCTTCCTCCTCCCCCTCGTCCTCCTCGTCTTCTTGTTTTGTGTTTGGCTGCCCAAGCCACCTCCGTTTGTGCGAGGGGTCTTCTTTGCCAACCCTCTCTCTGTGTTGCATTCCTTCTGTTTTGTTTGTTTCCTTTCGCTTAGCTCTCTTTTGGATGTGGTTTTCTGCGGCGCTTCCCTAACGGAATCATCAAATGTGTGTGTGTGTGTGCGTGTGCGAGTGTGTTTGTGTTTGTGTTTGTGTGCGCATGTACGCGTGGAGCTCTGCTTGTGGCAGTGTGTTGACACGTTTGTTTGTTTGTTTGTTTGTTCGCTTGCCTGTTTGCTTGTGTGTGTGTCATGTTCAGAAAGCCTTGTTTGTTCCCTTGTTTGACCTTTGTTCCTTGCTTGACCTTCCTTGACTTGACTTTGACTTTCGTGTTGTTGTGGGGCATCCATCACCCCAACGCGGTGGTGTTGCGTCCTACTGTTACATGTTGTCGTAGTTGTGTTGTGGGTTGTTTGTTTCGTGTCTCTTCTTCTTTATGTCTTGCCGTTGTTGTTCAAAGCGAATCAGAGAAAGCACAGCAATAAACATTGCATCTTGAACCCCGCGCACAGACGGTGCAATGACACAAGTGTGTGTGCGTGCGTGTGTGTGTGTGTATGCGTATGTGTGTGTGTGCGTGTGTGTGTATGCGTGTGTACCACGAAGCGTGTGTCCTTGATGTGCTGATGTGAACTGGGGAGAGCTAAAGTGGGCGAGACCACACACACACACACCACACACACACACACACACACACACACACACACACACACACACAGCCGTTTGCGAAAATTATTGCACGAAATAGGCAACCTGTCACATGTGCGACGATTATTGGTGGAAGATTTGTGGCAAACGTCACTTGAACCTTTTTTTGGGTTTTCTTCCTCGTTAACGATCGCCAATCCACACAACAACCCAGCACGCACAACACACACACCCTGCCCGCTGAACTAACAACCCTCCCTCTTCAACCAACCAACCAACCATGAGCTTGGTACGCAGTACATGGGATGTTGCCATGTAGTCATGTCGTGTGTGTGTGTGTGTGTGTGGGAGGGAAAAAGGGCGGAGTATGTGGGATGCTTTGTGTGCGATGCTTTATGTGTGTGCTGATACGCGAGTGTGTTTTGTTTTATCTTGTGTTGATGCCTCTCTAATGTGTGGCGTGGTGCTTTGAGATGCGAGCGTGTGTGTGTGTGTGTGTACGCACGGTTGGCGTGCTGTCCATTGCTGTTTGGTTGCGGCGTGGCACTCACTGTTGGCTTACTGTTTGTGTTGCTCGTAGGGACTGATGCCTGGTGAAGTCATGGCGCACGGCGCCGAGGAAGAGAAGGCCGAGAACGCCCGTCTCGTAAGTCTTAGTGATATGCTTTCGTGAGGGCGTGTGAAAACATGTGCATGTATGTGAAAACGTGTGCATGCATGTGTGTGTGCATGTGAAAGTGTGAACGTGTGATGAGGTACATGTACGTGCACACACGCATACATGTGTGTTTTGTGCATGTTTGTGTGTGTTGTCACAGCACTTGACAACAGGTTTGCCTGTGACCTTCCTGCACCATCTCCGCTCGCACTTTTTGCATTCACTAACATCTTGACCGCTTCCTCCCCACCCCCACACCCACATCCGTTTTTCTCTGCAGTCTTCCTTCATTGGTGCCATTGCCGTTGGCGATCTCGTCAAGAGCACTCTTGGCCCAAAGGGCATGGTATGTTGACGAAGATTGCGTCGATTCTGCATGACTCGTTTGTGTGTCTCCTCCTTATCTTAACACATTCTTCCATCCTACACCCCCCCCCCCACACACTCTCATTCACGTTCACTCACACGAATGCATCGGTGTGCATTGACACGTTTGCATGTGTTGCTGATTCACAGGACAAAATCCTCGTGTCTGCGAGCAATCCCGACAATGTCCAGGTGACCAACGACGGTGCGACGATCCTGCAGAACATTGGCGTGGACAACCCCGCTGCCAAGGTCCTCGTCGACCTGTCTCGTGTCCAGGACGCCGAGGTCGGCGACGGTACCACCAGCGTTACAGGTGTGTCCGTGCTCGCCTCAACTGCAACCACAGCAGCATTGCACCACTTTTTTTTGTTTTTTTTTGGGGGGGGGGTTCAACAACTTATTCATTCATCGTGTCTGAACCGCTTGGTTGCACTGTTTCGTGTTGTGACGTTGTGGCGTTGTTGATCCCCCGCTCTGATCCATGGTTCTCACGTTTGCGTTGCCTCTGCTTCCGCCACCATGCGTTCTCGGCCCGTTTCTTGCTTGATGTGGCCGTGCAGTGCTCACGGCGGAGCTCCTTCGCCAGGCCGAGAAGCTGATTGACCAGAAGATGCATCCCCAGACGATCATTGCCGGCTGGCGAAGGGCTGCGGCCACGGCCCGCCGTGCCCTTGAGGAGGCAGCCATCGACAACGGTGCCGATGCCGATGCCTTCCGCAAGGATCTCATCAACATCGCCCGCACCACACTCTCCTCCAAGATCCTCACCTCCAGCAAAGAGTACTTTGCGGAGCTCGCCGTTGACGCCGTCCTGCGCATCAAGGTGCACATCCCAACAGCGGTGGTGACAGCGGTGACGTTGGTGTTGAGCTTTGGGTGGCGGTGGCGATTGTGGTGGCTGGCCGGTGGTGGTTATCGTGATGATGGTGACGATGTTGACTGTACACGTCATGCGATGCTGCACTGTACCGTTGCCGATGTTTGAAACAGTTGCTGTTGTATTGTGTATTTGAACTCATTTCCTCCCACACCACCTCCAAACCTCACGTCTATGTTGTGTTTCCATGTGTGTGCAGAAATTCGGCAGCCTGGAGGCCATTCAGGTCATCAAGAAGCTTGGCGGCCGTCTTCGCGACTCTTACCTCGATGAGGTGTGTGTGTGTGTGTGTGTGCATGTGGACGACATTTGTGGTGCAACGCCTTTGACAAATCTGTTTGTGATGGCATTATCTTCTAGTCGCAACCGCTTGTGCTGAAGTGCAACTCGGTCACGCAAATACTCACTCATACTCACACACACACGCATGTTCACAGGGCTTTCTGCTTGACAAGAAGATTGGCATCAACCAGCCCAAGCGCATCGAGAACGCAAAGGTGCTCATTGCCAACACGCAGATGGACACGGACAAGATCAAGGTGCACAGCGCTCGCGTGCGTGTGCAGTCCTCTGAGCAGGTGTCTGAGATTGAGGCAGCGGAGCGTAAGAAGATGAAGGACAAGGTTGACCGCATCCTCAAGCACGACATCAACGTCTTCATCAACCGCCAGCTCATCTACGATTACCCGCAGCAGGTGCGCACTGCTGTGTTTGTGCGTGTGTGTTTGTGTGGGAATAAGAGAGAGCGAGGGAGGTATATGAGTTAATAATGTTCAGCAGAGATGGCATGGCATGTCTTTGTGCATGTTTTGCATTTGCCTGCATCGTGTTTTACCTGCTCGTGGGCAGATCTTATTTTCCAAGCCTCACTGTGCTCCCTACCCTTTGTGTTTTCGCCGTGCACATCAGCTCTTCACGGATGCCGGCATTGTGAGCATCGAGCACGCCGACTTTGAGGGCGTGGAGCGCCTTGCGCTTGTGCTTGGCGGCGAGATTGTGTCCACCTTTGATACCCCCGACAAGGTCAAGATTGGCCACTGCGATCTCATCGAGGAAGTCATGATTGGCGAGGACAAGGTACACGCGTGCGTGTGTGTGCGTGCGTGTATGTGCGTGTGTGTGTGTTTTGTGTTGAGGAGCGTTGATTTCGGAGCCATTCGTTGCACTCGGTGAAGTGCCAGTTTGAGCCGTGTGTGTGGACACCACCACCACCACACAAGTGCACAAACACCGCAACCCTCGTTTTCCCGCGTCCTCACCATTTATCCTGTCGTCCTTCTTACCTCTCGGTTGCCACAGCTGATCAAGTTCTCTGGCGTTGCGCTTGGCGAGGCGTGCACGGTTGTCCTGCGCGGTGCGACGCAGCAGATTCTCGACGAGGCCGAGCGCTCTCTCCACGACGCCCTCTGCGTCCTCACTTCCACCGTCAAGGAGACCCGCACCGTCTTTGGCGGAGGTCCGCGGCGTGTTTGTGTATTTGTTTGTTTGTCTTTGCGTATGTCAGTGTGCGCGCGCGCCTGTATCTGTGTATGACAGCGTGTGTGTCTGGGTGCGTGTGCGTGGCTGTGTGCGTGTGCGTGGCTGTGTGCGTGGCTGTGTGCGTGGCTGTGTGCGTGGCTGTGTGCGTGGCTGTGTGCTCCTGCCTCCCCCATATTGCTGCGATCCACATCTCGCAAGCTCCGCGCTCACACAAGTCGACACTCTTTTCCCCTTCGTCGCCTCTTCCTCTTCCCGTCACTCCAGGCTGCGCCGAGATGCTGATGGCGACGGCCATTCAGAAGGAGGCGCTCACCATCCCCGGCAAGGAGGCAACTGCCATGGAGGTGCGCCCGCTGTGCTCTCAATGCCAATGGCTCTTGATTGCCAATGGCTGGCTGTGAGCACAAACACACACCTGGCACACGTCCACGAGTGCACGTGACGTGTCCCTTCTCCCACACATCCCCACACATCCCCACACATCCCACCACTCGCTGCCTGTGTTCATATCGTAACTCTTGCCGTCATCCCTCACCCCAACACCAAACACCTTTCGTGTCTCATTCCCCCCCCCACACACACACCCCAATCGTTTCCATGTGCAGGCGTTTGCTACCGCTCTGCAGCAGCTGCCCACCATCATTGCCGACAACGCCGGCTTTGACAGCACGCAGCTTGTTGCTGAGCTCCGCGCGGCGCACGCGGAGGGCAAGAAGATGATGGGCCTGGACATGGAGACGGGCACTGTTGCCGACGTGCAGCAGCTCGGCATCACGGAGAGCTTCCAGGTCAAGTCGCAGGTTGTTGTGTCTGCGGAGGAGGCCGCCGAGATGATCCTGCGTGTGGACAACATTCTCAAGTCCGCCCCTCGCCAGCGCACCCCACATCACCACTAGGCACTTTCCACTCGTCCTTTCTCTCCCACTCTTGGTTGTTATGGTGCAGAGACTACGTGTGTTTGTGTGTGTGTATGTGAATGTGTATGTGCAGCCACACTACTTCTCGTTTCGTGTGGATGTGCGTGTGTGTGCGTGTGGATTTTCTCCGTGTTGCTTAACTTCCCTCCCATTCCTCCCTCCCTCGTCAGTGTTTGTCGTGTGCCCATGAAGGTTTGCCTACAGGTGGTGTTGTTTGTTTTGGTGTAGCATCCAAGTCAGCAGCTGTTGCTTGCATTGGTTGTCGACAGTCGCAACATTGCACTACAACGAAAATAGCCCATATACAGGCACGACACGTGAATAGCGAGCAAACAGAGAAGAGAGAGACCGTGTAATGGCAACTTGAAGCGAAAGAAGAGGAGGTCAAACACAAGCCAGCGCGAGCTGGTTCGATTGGTGCAGTCGTGTGAGCACTGCATCATCAAGCATGTTGAGCCGACGTGTTGCACCATTGTGTGTTGCGTTGTGTTGCGTTTCGTACGAGGGTCAGTGTTGCACGACACGGCGGGCTGAGCGTTGTGGGGAGTGTGCAAGATGAGAAGCGAGCGTGGATGTGACTGCGGATGCTTGCGGATGTGTGGATTTGCGAGCGCGGCGGCGAAGCGGGCACGGCAGATCCACAGACGGGACCATGTAGTGCTCAATCAGCGCTGCCAGCGTTGGAAAAGCACGCTTGCTCTGCGATCCAAGCACCATGAAGCCTGCAGTGGCAGTGTGCAAGGTGAGCATGAGTGGCAGTGGGAACAGTGGCGCGGAATGGGAAACAGAGGCAAAAACGTAGGGGTTGGGCACGCAGCAGCCAACACACAACATGAAGCACCAAGAAACGTCGACCACGTGTTCATAATGTGGTCTGTCGCACCTTCGGGCGACTTTTCAATGATGCGGGTGATTGTTCCGCTTCCATAGGAAATGTTCAGAGCAAACCATCTTCCATCGCTGTGTGGCCGTAGCTCAAACTCGCCGTCCGTCTGGGTGACACAACAACAAGATGGTGAGGTTGTACCACACAGTCCGTGGAACAGTGCATGAGGGAGTTGATTACATACACATGTACACAATGGACGTATCCACAGACACACACACACACACACAATGGACAAATACACACACATGCACACAATGGACATATACACGCACAGACGCAGACGCAGACACAGACACAGACACACACACACTCTCTCTCTCACTCTCACTCACAAATGCATGGTGCGCATGAAGCGCTCGAAAGACAAACCTGTGCGAGTTGGTGTTGGGGTCGCGAGAACTGCCGTTGTTGAGGTTGAGTGGCGGCAGCAGCTGGATGCAACCGGGATGTAGCGGCGGCAGCGCCCAGGGTTACGGCGGGTCCTTGGAATGAGAAGCGCTTGTGTGATGCCATCACGGGTGGCGCCGATGTGGAAACCTTCACGCCAACCCGTCGTTGTTGCTGCGGCCGTGACAGTGGTTGAGGCTGTTGTTGCTGCTGCTTGTGGCGATAGTGGAAGGCAGGTGCCTGTTGGGGCTGTGGCTGATTGTGTGGCTGCACAGTGCTGCGTTGGGGGCTTTTTGGAAAGAAGGCTGCGCCGTGTGTCGCTGCGGGTGCAGATGTGGCGAATCCAAATGCGTGCGGGGCGTGAACACGAACGTGTGAGGAAGGCTGGGCCGCAAGCAGGCGTTGAGCGGGCGCTTGTATCCTTGTCCTCTGCTTGAACATGGGGTGGTGTGCTGGTGATGGGTAGTGATGCAGCACTTGCGGGTGCTGGTTCGTCACATGCACGTTGCGTTGCTGGTGGTGGTGTTGTTGTTGCTGCTGTTGTTGCGATGGTCGGGGAGGCGGTTGTGGTGGCGCCTGTTGACGGATGATGCCTGGCTGTCGCTGCCACCACATGGCGCGATGTTGGACTGGGCGTGCTGGTGGGATGGCGGTGGGTTGCACCACCGTTTGTTGTTGTTGTTGTTGTTGTTGTTGTTGTTGTTGTTGTTGTTGTTGTTGTTGTTGTTGTTGTTGTTGTTGTTGTTGTTGTTGTTGGTGTTGGTGTTTAAGTTGTTGTTGTTGTTGTTGTTGTTGTTGTTGTTGTTGTTGTTGTTGTTGTTG